>NC_135219.1:8056957-8214457 GCF_052324685.1 Brachyhypopomus gauderio
GTTACATACATGGTATCACAAGTTGTTGCTGTTTGTGGAGTGAAAGTGTATGGCTTACAATATAATAATAACATATCCTATGGACTTTAAGCAGTTTCTTTTGTGTAATGAGACCCCATAAAGTTTGCACTACCAACCAACCACACATAAGCAATGTGGACCCCAGAGATTTTCTTTGTCTCTTATAAATACGCCTGGCATTAAACTGTAATGCCACGAAGAAAAGCAGAGAGTAATTACATACATTTTGTGACCCAAAAGGCACCCTGAACAGAAAGGTTAAAGGTATTCTTTTCTTGTTTGTTCTGAGAAGAGATTAGGTTTATCTCATGAACAATCTGTTCTTAGAGCTGGTGTGCTCGCTTGTGTTAGTTACCATGGTAGTCTTGAAGGCATGGCAGATTTTTTCCATTTCACATTTTGGTACCGTATGTCAGTTTTTTCTGATACTCCTACAGTTGTGAAAATGCTACACCAAACAATGGTTATAGTGTCTTCTTTCATATTATAGAACAAATGCAGAAAATCGTTTTTTTTCTTCATATCTCTTGGAGACATCTTTCTCCCATAACTTGAATCTCATAGCAGATGTGAAGGCTATGAGAAGATATGGCCTGACCCTGTGTTATGAAGCGTCTGTCTGGGTGAGTGCTTTAATGTCTTTTTTTGGTGTATGATTATCTATGAGCCTTTTCGATAACCACTACATGTTCTAATGATCACAGGCAATTTTTCAGGTGGGCAATCACAGCTTTGTTGTGTATTCAGGGGTTAAAATGCAGTGAGTCTTCCCGCCTCCTGTTCAGTACATCCCACAGTCAGAGATACACAGCTTGCTTTCACACCAAAGTATGACTGATACACTCCCCCATACATCACAGCATAAAACATGCCTGTTGTTAATTAGTCCATGTGTCTACAGTGTGAACCCTGTAGGTGCTCAGATCTGATTAACGATACTTTTATCAGTGCCTTTGAATCCTGGCTGAAGGGTATAGACGGTGTGATGATGTAGCCTCAACCTGCTGCCTGCAAACCATGTTATAAGCACATCCTCATAAACCGCTGTAATAACGGGAAAGTGGACTTCAGACATGTGTGGCCAAATGTGAGATTCAAAAGGGTCAGTAGTGGTTGCCATGGCAGCGTATGTATGTTTAACTAGATTGTCCATAATAACATGAATTAGCAGCAATGGTGTCAGTATAGGACATGAAAATTTGAAACGCTGAGAGAAACTTGGAGGACTGTGTGGACGAAGGTGCCTGGCGTACACTACAGAACTCTCACACCACATATTCTCTTTGCTCCCCTCTACAAAGGCCAAACTCAATAATACATGTAAGAGGTAAACTGCTGCATCTGTCACACTGAGAGCTGCTTGGCAAACAAGGAGCAATCTGCTGGACAGCAGTGCAGTCCCTGTGCAGCCCCAGTACAGTCCCAGTACAGTCCCAGTGCAGTCCCAGTGCAGTCCCAGTGCAGTCCCAGTGCAGCCCCAGTACAGTCCCAGTGCAGTCCCAGTGCCGTCCCAGTGCAGTCCCAGTGCAGTCCCAGGGCAGCCCCAGTACAGTCCCAGTGCAGTCCCAGTACAGTCCCAGTGCAGTCCCAGTGCAGTCCCAGTGCAGTCCCAGGGCAGCCCCAGCACAGTCCCAGTGCAGCCCCAGTACAGTCCCAGTGCAGTCCCAGTACAGTCCCAGTGCAGTCCCAGTGCAGTCCCAGTGAAGTCCCAGTGCAGCCCCAGTGCAGTCCCAGTGCAGTCCCAGTGAAGTCCCAGTGCAGCCCCAGTGCAGTCCCAGTGCAGTCCCAGTGCAGTCCCAGTGCAGTCCCAGTGCAGTCCCAGTGAAGTCCCAGTGCAGCCCCAGTGCAGTCCCAGTGCAGTCCCAGTACAGTCCCAGTACAGTCCCAGTGCAGTCCCAGTGCAGTCCCAGTGAAGTCCCAGTGCAGCCCCAGTGCAGTCCCAGTGCAGTCCCAGTGCAGTCCCAGTGCAGTCCCAGTGCGAGAGAGAGAGATTAGTAGAGCATTAAAAGACATTAAATGTCATTCAGATTTCACTGTGGGTATAGCAAGTGTCACAGTTCACTTGTCAACATTGCTGGCTTGCTGCTGGCCACCCAGCTTGACCTGAGTGGGTAGTTTCACTCCAAACAGAGTCTGGTCAAACTCAGAGACCTGTGTCCATGTTTTCATACTTACCACTCTTATAGAATTTATTTGCTTCTCAAGCAACAATATTGGGCAGTAGGGTATTAATATATGTGTTTATTGGAAGACTTGTGAATACAATGCTAAAATCAAGACTATCAATAAATATAAGTACAAATACACATTAGTTTCACCATAAAATGCCTTCAATATTTATCTACATCTGGTATAGAGCTGTACTTAACAATTGTATTAATACACAGTATATTAGTCAATTGTTTTTTAAATTTTATATTCATTAAAAAAATTAATGGGATACACCAAGAACCAGATTTGGATAAATGGGGGGTGGGGGGGGGGGGGGTTGTAATATTTCTAAGGTTTAAGAATCAACATTTCATAAACTGTAAAAGATAAAACATAATAAATATGTATGCTTAACGGAATTAAACTTTAGTAGGTCTAAGACATGTACTGAACTGACCTTAGAGTCACCAAGACAACCACACACCTTGAACTAGAGGATTAGTAGGTGAAAGCATGGGGCTAATTTAACAGGGTCCTTATACTCCTATCAATGTAATGATCTCTTAAAGGGAGGGAGTTGGCAAAGACGCATCAAACAGGCAGGCAGAGCTCAGAGATCTTCAGCCTCGAGCCCTTGTCCTCCCTAATCTAATCCACGGCTCGAAGAAAGGACAAGGTGATGAATTAGAGGTTGTTGTTGTCTGGTTCTCCCAGCTGTTAATGAATATATTTTGGTTCTGTGGAACAAATTCAGTTTAGGCTGATAGGTGCTTTCAGTTCACTGATTCTGACACCTGTGCTTTATTAACCTAAACCGGTATCCTTAAATGACCCAATTAGCTTCATCACATTGCATTTTAATTATTTTTATGGTGGCTAAACAGGTCAATTTCTATGTTAAACACATTCCTAACAGGTCATGGTACAACATAAAGATTGATGTTAACAGCTTTCTAATTACGAAAGTGGCTTAAATCAGTTGGCTGTTCGAACTGTCCTAGCCTATTACCCTGAAACGGATCAGCTGTCACTGCAGCTGTCCTGGTCCTCTCTGACGGGATAAGCTCATGATGACACAGGTGCCTAGACACATCACCTGACCTTTAAGTGCTGTGAACTCAGTTGATATAGGTAGGGAGGTGGTCAGGAAGCTTCTAAGGCTCAGTGTGGGTATCAGTGCTGCTGTGGTATGCAATTATCACGGCACTGGACAACCACTGCTGTCGAAGCTCAAATGAAGAAATAAACAAAAATTTGACCTCAAAACATGGGACTAAAAGATACACGTCTTTGAAATCTGAAGACGTTAGCATGGCACTGGCTGTCAGATGGTTATGTCCAGTGGGCAGATGCTACTGATGTTTACTAACAGATGATTACTAAAACAAATTGGATTATTGTGGTTTGTGGTTTATTCCCATTGTATTCCCACTAGTGTTAATATAATATTCTGTGACATTTTAAAAACTTTTTTCTGTGACATTTTGTGTTGGACTCATTTAGAGTAGAAATTTTGAGGAATGGCTTTAGTTGATCTTTTCATTATTGTGAATATAAAATAGTACATTTCTCACAAAAACAAGTCGGGTCCTGGAATGCAGTCTGTAGTACAATATAAAAAAACATACAACTTTAAGCGATTCAAGATTAAGTAATTGTAGAAAAGTGTTGAGACAATAATATAAATTTGTGGGGAGGACTGATATATTGACTCACTGATATACTGACTACTGACTGTAGCATCACCATAAAATGACACTGTGGATTTAGCATTCTAATCAAATCTGCAATGGATCTGTGAAATGAAAGTGATCGTTCCACAGATCTGCTGGACCGTAGGTGGATCTCCAAGTGAACTGCTCTCAGGATTCCTTGTGCTGGCACCAGTGCAGGTTTACATCAGGATTCTAGATCTTTCTAATTCGATGAACATCCATCCTCAGAGTGCCCATGTCAGTCAGTCGTGCTCACCTGTTACCATTTTTCAGAGTTTGCAGAGTTTCTTCATAATACTGAGGTTAACAATGAGGTCTGGCTGAACCTGGAGATTTAATTCAGATTGTTTTGTTAGTCCAGCAGGGCGGAGGGGGTGTGAGTTCTCTGTTATTACTGCTCTACTATCTCTGATCTGTTAGTCTCATATCCAGTGTGATATTTCACATTAGACAGGCTGTATGCATGGAAAAAAAATAACCATATGCATTGTGTGTGTGTGTGGGTGTGGGTGTGTGTATGTGTGCACGCTCATATGCATGTGACACTCTGTTTGTGTAAGGCATGTCTTTAAAAACCTCTTTTCTTCTTTGTTTCATATCATTGAAATTAGAAGGTCACACATAAAGCCCAGTCACCACAGAGCAACTCTTGATGTGCAAATAAGTCCTGCACTGTGCAACCAAGACATTTTCAAATGCAAATGATTCATGGGTGCGATCAATAAGGCCAGAGCTCTCTCAATACTCACCTGTTTTGCACAAGCATAATTGCAGTTGCTCTTTTTAGGTTTCTGTTATTTACATCAGATTCTGCGTCATAATCCCTCATGCAGTGCATAAGTATATGATCAGTTTTCTGATCAGCATTTCAAATCAGTGTTTTTGACAAGTGCAGCAAATTCAGCTGTAGGCAACTGCTTTTTTTTGCATCATGCCATCAGTTTGTTCTTTCATCACTACTGAATTACTTACTGAATCTGAAAAAATGGCTATTGCATTGGTTTGCTTCTTTCTCATCTTAGGCAACAGACAGGACTTGCCTAATATCTATCCCTGCTTTTCTGATGCCTTTGCATGGATATTTTAGAAAGCAAATATATTCTCCCCAATATCATCATAAAATAGCTACATTCAGACATGCAGCTGCTGTTAAAGTCCTCTAAAGTCACGCCATCTTGATCATCTACAGAAGCACTGCTGAAGATAGTATCTCATCAGTGGGAGACAACAGGGCAATATTAGACTTGTTAGTGTGAGCCAGACCAACATATCCTGGTCGAGCCCCTGGGATTCATTGGGTTGCAATGAAAACAATGAATTTGCTCAATAGAATCAGCAGCCAACACCCGTGTGAAGACTGGTGTAGTACTGGGACACCTTACTGCCTTATACGTCTAGAAATGGGATTACATGGATCAAATAGCAGGTCGCTGTGACCAAGTGGCTTTTAAAGGTGTCGCTTTGTACTTGAGTATTACCAAAGGATGATTCTCTGTATCTTTCTTCATTCAGAATAGAAAAAATGAGGTTTCATTGAAAAATGCTGCAAACTAAGAAAGCTTACAAAAATAGAAGGGCTCATAGTTTATTTTTGTAATTTACATGTACACTTGAACAAAGTTGGTGATTTTGAAGGACTATAGTTATGCATATAATTGGCCAATTATACCATGATATACATCATTAATATGTCGGTTGAAACACAGTCATTAACTGAAATACAAATAGTGTTGAGGGCTTAAAGCAGGGTTAGCAACAAACTCTGCTACAGAGGCGAGGTTATGGAAGAAGGTTTCATGTCACAGGTCATACACCAAGGCAAGACTGAGCACAGCAATAAGACACAATAATTCAACAGCGAGCAGATTGGAGTTTCAGGATGTGCTGTACAAGTTATTTTGAAGGAGCACAGAGAAACAGGCAATGCTGAGGACCACTAAGGACATGCTAACTTCCCTTTGAAATCAGAAGATGCCCAGCAGTGCCATCAGCTCAGAACTGGGAGCAACAAGTGGACCCAGGTGCGCCATCTACTGTTCAGAGAAGTCTGGCCTAAAGTGGTCTTCATGGAAGAATTGAGGCCAAAAGGCCAAATCTTTGACGTGGAAACAAGGCCAAACACCTTAACTATGCAAGAAAACATCGGAACTGGAGTGCAGAAAAATGGCAGGTGCTCTGGATATTTGGTTATAACTGAGGGCTGTAGAGCGCCCTCTGGTGAGAATAACGAGTGTCTGCAGGCAACAATGAAGTGTGATGGAATTTCCTTGCAAGTTTGCAGCTGCATTTCAGCAAAAGGAGTTGGGGATGTGGTCATGCACAGTGGTGTCCTCAGCGCTGAGAAACACCGGCAGATCCATATCCACCATACAGTACCATGAAGGAGGCATCTGATTAGCTGCAAATTTATTCTGCAATTGGAGAATGACCCTAAACATACAGCCAATATCAAACATACAGCCAATATCAGACAATAAGAACTGTTGTCTGGATTATTTGACCATGCTTAATTCTTTAAAAAATGCCACATTGTTTGAGAGATCAAGCACCCCGGCTGAAAGACATTGCAGCGCTGCAGTAAAATACTGAGGCAGACAGTGTCTGCCAGTCTTCAAAACAACCTGATCGGGCCTCGATATTGAATTAATCATCACAGTATCTGGCCATAGAGAAGTGGTCCTGGTTAGTGTTGCATACTGAGAGCTCACCATGACTGTCTATTACTCTGTGAAACTATGTCATCTGGTGCAGAGGTGCTGAGAAACTGAAGGATCAGACTGTGATCTCACATCAATGTATTTAATAGAAGTAGTACTTTATATAGTCTATATCCATATACCCAATGCTGAAGATTAATTCCAATTCTCTCAAAGATCAGATAATGCTATGGCTATGGCACAGCAGAATAGAACAGAGTAGAATAGAATAGAATAAAATAGAATAAAATAGAATAACTTATTTTCAGTATATAAAAGTTAATTATTAAATATTCCATAAAAGAAGCATTATGTATTTCCCTCTGGGATCAATAAAGTATTTCTGATTCTGATCAGCATCACTCTGCACTGTGGTAAACAGCTTGAAAATGGATTGAATATCACAAATATAGACATAGCCTAATTACTAGTCACACTTATCTCTCTTTATAGTGAAGAGAATGGCAGTGAAATTAAATATTTATAACACTGCAGTATCTGCAGTTCTGTTATATCTACTGACTAACATTTAATTCCAAAAGACCTTCACTCATTGGTGTCTCAGTGTTATGTGATTCAGCACTGAGACTAGGTACACCACAGAGAAAAGGTCTTGGTTAATGTTGCATACTGACAACTCAGCCTGTCTATAGCTCTGTGAAACTATTTCATCTGGTGCAGAGGTGCTGAAAAAATAATTAATATCCGGAGTGAGCCTTACCAAATATAATCAGTTTAATACAGAGGAATGCACGGATGAGCAAACAGACCGGATGAATATATGATCGCCAAAGGGCGCTTACTCTCTAATGTATAGTTAACTTGTCATAACTTGTCATAATAATGAAGTTTATTTATATTGCACTTAAATATGGAGCTGATAGACTTTTGAGAGTCCAAAGGTAGAAATATAACACTATGAATTGTCTGTATACTGACACAATGAAATATTGTATTTATTAATTATCCTGGCTATATGGAGCATGTGTAGATAAAAATCCTGATGGTTCCAGGATAGAAACGTGATGGCCTCAAGTATATGCAAGCAAAATGTACAATTTCCAACACCATAATAGGACAGTAGCGGTGCAGAGGGTGCTTTAGCACCCCCTAAAGGATAGTATGGCATTTGCATGTCCAAATCTCCCCCTCAAGCTCCCCCCAAACATGTTCCCACGGCAATGTGAGAGGAAATATAAGAGGCCTGTGTATGGAGTGAGATTACTGTCTTTAATATGAGCACGCAAAGATAAGGTGAAATCGAGCAAGTCAGACACACTGAGAACGCAAAATTAAGAAAACCGAGCAAAAACAGTGACAGCTAGAGCAAGAATTGTATGGTGTGCTCACTTCACTGTTTTCAACGCGTTTCAGGTTTTTGCTCCTTTCTAAAATTTCTGCATGCTTCATGATTACAAGAGTAAATACGTCACAGACCAAGGCTTGGTAGATGATTACCTGAACCATCGATTGCATTTTTTAACAATAAGATGGTTAGCTAAAGTGCCACAGATAAAAACCTTTACCACCCAAAGCCAATGAAACGGTGAATGGAGCCTGCTAGCTACTGTCGGATTATAAGTTTAGTGAAAGATCATCATGATGTTGATTATAAGCTTAATTAACTTTGCATCAATAAAGTAAAGGGTAAATTGTAATATTGTTCGGCAGAAAACTAGATTGTGGGGTGAATGGAAGATTACAAGAAAATTGTTGAGCTAAAAACATAGTGTGACTGGCAGAGCCCACACTCTCTTTCTGATAAGGTAGCAGGGTGAGGGCTGCTCTCAGGGAGATAAAAGACTCTGTGAGAACTTAGTTTAGTCAGAGCTGCATTTTGTGCAGATAGTTTGTATGCGCTTTTGCTGCTCTCCAGAGATCAACAAACGTTTCAAGGTTAAGAGACTGAACTCTGGTATGTTTCTCTTTTGCATCAAACAATCGTGCTGCACTACTTAATGATCCTAGGTGGATGCATCAACTGTCAAACCTAGCTGAAATTAGCAAAACATCCTAAACAAAATTTTGGATGCTGCTTCACCGTAGCTATGGCTACGTAGGTAACTAACTAGATGTAGATTTATGCAATTTTTATTAATCTAGATAGCTACATCTGGAGTCCTACAATTGTACAAGCAAATAATTTTTGTTTGTTTTGGACATTAATACCTAAGCTACATTAGCTAACTATCTGTAATTTCAGATTCACAGTGAAGTCAAAATTTGGAATGATTTTTAATCAACACATTCAATGTTTTTTTGGCTTTGGGTGGAAAATGTTTTTTATCCGTGGCACTTTAGCTATCCATGATGTCTAATTGTTTAATAAACAATCAATCAACATATGTCTCATGCATGTAAGATTGGCAGCAGTAAGCTTGAAGCATCTGTTGTACGATTTATTGGGAATTAAGTTCAATTTTGCACATGCGTAGTCCAAATCAGGTGTCTGGTTCAAATCGGGTCGTGACATGCCCACTTGCAGTTGCAATCGATGGTTCAGGCAATCATCTACCAAGCCTTGATCTGTGACGTATTTATACTTGTAATTAATAAGCGAGCAGAAATTTTAGAAGCGAGCAAAAAACTGAAACGCGCGCAGAAAATACCATTCTTGTTTCTTTGTTCTCACTGTCACTATTTTTGCTCGGTTTTCTTGATTTTGCATGCTCAGTATGTCTGACTTGCTCGATATAACCTTATCTTTGCGCTCTCAAATTAAAGGCAGTAATCTCACTCCATACCTGTGAAACCTGCCACCAAATCATTTTTAAAATAGTGACTGCTACTGGTTGTAGTATTTTAATATAGATGTACATCTTTTGCCAGTGACATCCCAAAAGGACAGTGATGTGAAATTACATTTAACCCTTCACATTCAAACACAACCTGAATAGGCAGGTTTGAAAGGTTTATTTGCTTAAATTTGGGTTTAGAGGTTTGTCAAATTATGAATTTATAAAATAAAATAATAAGGCTGTTTACTCATTCAAATGTGGATAATTGCACAATATATTTTACATACAGCTTTAATGTGCTGTGAAATAGACAAGCAAACACACCGCCAATGCTTTAGACATCCTCCTCAAATGTCATTAACACCGGCATTAGTCTCCCATATTACTAAAGCTGTTCTCATATTACCAAAACTGCTAGTCTATATTAAACTTAGTTTTAAGAGAAAATATCATAAAGTGCTATATTAAAGAGTTTAAATATAGTATGTTGTATAATAAATATGGCTAATGGGACGTAAAACAGGACAGAACATTCGCCAAACCGATTGTTAAGAACGACATGGTTATACAATTGTCGTCTTAACATTTTAAAATACATTTTGATATCTAATATCAACCCTCGACAGCTTACTTCGAGTTATGCTGTGGGCTAATTTTACACAACTCTGGTGCCAGTCTGAACCCGAGCGCCTCCAGCGTGAACCGGGGCCAATATTACGCAACTGGGCAGAAAAGTACAGCCCGTGGGAGTAGTTGGGTTAGGCAACTCCACTGCTATTAATCTAAATACAAAATTTGTACTGTGAAAAAGATTTAACTGAAAAGTCAAAAGACGACAGACAGAATAGACTTAAAAAATATTCTTATTATTAAACACTCAATTCTAAAAGTGTTCTGTATGTCCCGTTACATGCCGGGCGTTTAGGGCAGTAACAGGAGGGACTGTCTCACCAGCCCGCAGTCTTTCACCGCCCTATGACAATGAGACACAACATGGGGACAACACAGCTCAGCTAGCACTACTGGACAGTGGCCGGCTCGCTTTAGTCCGGCTATGCACGTTTAATTTCAGCTACGGTAACATTCTTCACTTTATTCCCACACCGCGCGAGTAGTTATTAGGAGTTTTGACTCATGTATAATGAACTCTGTCCGCTTGCTCGCAGGTTTACTACACAAGTCGCCGGTGAAGTGAGGTAGCCAAGTTAACTAGTCTGTACCTTAGCTGGTCTGTCAGTTAGCGAGTGTAAATTAACTGGTCTGTTAGTTAGCTTGTCTGTACATTAGTTGGTCTGTCAGTTAGCAAGTCTGTAAATTAGCTCGTCTTTTAGTTAGCTGGTTTGTTAGCTTGTCTGTACCTTAGTTGGTATGTCAGTTAGTTGGTCTGTCGGTTAGCTGGTCTGTCAGTTAGTTGGTCTGTTATAGTTAGTTGGTCTGTCAGTTAGCTGGTCTGTCGGTTAGCTAGTCGGTTAGTTGGTCTGTCGGTTAGCTGGTCTGTCAGTGTAGCAGCCACGGCTCCCTCGCGCTCTCTTAAACCGGTTGGGACCGGTTTGGACAGCTAGCTAGAATGTCGTTAGGCTCCTTTGCGCCCACGGTCACAGTAACCCAAGTGCTGCTCTCTTAAATTCGCCCACAGAGAAATGTCGGCGTCGCCCTCACTGAACACTCTGCGTGGCGGGTTCACAGTAAGGGTAGGTCGTTTACCAGATGTCGTTGATCTCCCCCGCTACTCTAAATTAACGTGTATCTTAACCCAACCTAAGCTAAGCTAGGCTACGCTAGATGTCGGAAGAGAGCCCGAGCACAGCTAGACAGGCAGCCGTGTTTTCATCCTAGCGAGCCGGTTCTTCACGTTATCTGGCGTTAAATAACGCTGTTTCTTTCATGTAGTGTCGCTGACAACCATGGATAACATTAAAGTGACGCTTGCTATACGAGGAACTACATCCATTGGTGAGTAAATCTGGTAAAATTGTATGTTGGGACTCAGTTCGTCCTTACAACCGTCTTGCACGCCAGTGAAACACTGGACCGTTAAGTAGGAGCGAATGATGGAGAGATAACTAGTGCGAGTGAAAGTACAGCCGGTTCTTCATTCTTCCTCCTGCTCTGAACACAGTCCCAGTTCACAGTTAAAGTTAGCGAAGCCCCCTGATTAAACCCAGTCTCATTTGCTGTCATCACGCCTGATGCTGTGACAACGTGACTTATTTTGTATTGGAGTCCTGCTTTTCACTCAGGCTGTGAGCTCACATCACAAGAGAGTTCAGTGTGAATTCAGTGTAAATAAATGAGTCACAATTTTTTCAGCCTGAATCAAAAGATGAAAACAGTTCAGTGTCATAGGTTGACACAGGAGATAAACAGTGGTCATAGATTATTCCAGAAAATGGCACATTTTCCACCATTTCAATGAGGATGGGGTTAAGGTTGCTGTTTTTCCTGCCAGGTGAGGTAATAGCAGTGGTTGGGGACTGTGAGACACTTGGCAACTGGTGTCACCACAAAGCTGTGCCTCTACAGGCAGCAGAGGATGATGGGTAAAAGTCTACATTCTTTCTTGCATTTTATAAAAATCAGGTTGCTTTAATTTAATGATTAATATGTTTTTAACCATATGTTTTTTGTCTAATCCAAGCACTCTGTGGAAAAAGACCATCACAGTTCCAAGAGGGTTAGAAGTCAAGTATCGCTATTTAAAGGGGTTCTTCCTGGACACTAAGGTGAGACCTTGTTCTTTTTTAGCCCATGACTGCTACTAATTTTTAACTTTTTGGCCACAGCATTAATGTACCTTTATAAATGTTTACATAAAAAAAATCTATATTTTTGTTTTGCCATTCCAAAACTTTTCAATATTGTCAGTCTTTCCTACCTTTTTATCTTGTATTGAAACTGCAGATTTTGATTTCATGATTTTTCTGAAAAGTGAGTCCTCTTTTCTAATATGTAATGTGTGCGTTTAACTGTATCTCTCTAACAGCATCATGGTTGTTTTTGAAAACACATACTTGTGTTCTAACAAGAACACATACATTTTGTCATGTCAGGTGTTATTTTTGATCTTTAGTATTGTATTCTTCATGGTATATTCTCCAATGGGTAATAGGGTATATTGCAAGTGATGTTAGTTTGCATATGAACTGAAGTATGTATGCGTTTTGAAAAACGACCACTGCTTCAGTGAAAAACAGGGCACTGTAGCATATAATTTGTTTACAATTCCTGTTTTCCTTGTAACATGATAGTGACTGATGAACTTTCCTTGCCTAAAGGCTCTAGCATTTCCTTTCCTAAAGACTTCTTAATTGAAATAGAATTTGGCATGCTCACATGCTCAGTTGAATATACAGCTTTAAACAAATGTCATAGTGCTCTAAAAGTGTCATGTCTGTTCATGTAAGCCCATTTTAATAATGTGAAAAGAATGTACAAATCACAGTGAGAGGTGATGTTAGAACTGGATTTCAAATGCAAAATCCAAATCATGTAAATAATTATACACAACATTACTGGCAAATTGCAGCTGATTGAATCCTATTTAGTTTTGTTTGGAAATTCATTTAACCTCTGTGAACACGCCAAATTCAGATTTATTTAAAATATGCTGCTATCTTAATTGTCCAGCTTTTTCCTTAGATGGCAAACACTTAACACAAGATCTATATTTGCTTCTTCTCTGTGAAGTAAATTTCATTTAGAGACTGTTTATCCCTAAACTTTTTCATTCATGAAACATGTTCTTAGTAGCATAATCGATGATTGCAGGTATATTTTTTAACAAGGTGGTGCTGTTTGGGTTTTTGTGGTTCATTGTTAGTGAAACAGGGCGGTGTGCTTATGAAACTGGTATTATTTTAGCTGATATGATTGTAATTCGTGGTTAATAGAGCTTGTGGAGTTGGGTACATATTAAGGTATATAGCTGTCTCAGTGAGCATGCCTGTCTTGAGAGCAGGTCTACTTCCAGCTAGTCCGGCTAAATGGCATCACAAATCTTTTCAACTATTTCTCAGAAAGAGTATATACAAAAAGTTGGATTTCCTGCTAATTATTACTACTATTTTGAATCTTCTTTCCATTTTGTAACAGCTTAATTTCAGACATTTTAATCAAGGGTCATTGTTAAGTATTGTAGTTTTTAGATTTTTAGGATGCAGCAGAGCTGATTTATGCTTAGCTTGTGATGCCAATGTATTTGTTTTGACTAACAAATCCACTTTTCAGATATCTTCCAACTGTGACTGTCTGGCTGAGAGAGTGGTGAATATACCAAATTACTTGTTTTGGCGTATGACTTTGGTTGCGATTGTAAATAAAATTGTAAATAAATACACCCCCCCTCCCCCCAAACAATCTTAACACCATTTTAAACATTGGAATTACAGAATGCAGGTGGTCCATGTCAAGTCATAGTCAATAAATGGGAGACCCATCAGCAGCCTCGATCATTGAGCCCCTCAGGTATCTGAACCCAGAATAGCGCTGAATATACAGCAGGCCCACAACCCCCCACAGTCTTATTCACTCACTACACAGTAGTCATAACCACTCAGTTGTCAGATTGGCTCAGTTCACCAGTTAAGCTGAAGCTGTTTATTTTCTTTTTGTTCTCCGGGCAGAAAAAAATTGACTTTCTATAGTTTTGAGGGATCAGTACAAAGAAGCTGTAGCATCCATTTTGTGGTCATCTCCTTTGGTCAGACAGTGATGTCATGGTAGTAGGATTACTGGGCTGTTTGCATGAGCATCTGAGTTTAGCTATCCTTTAGCTATATTAGTCTAGCTATCCTTTTAGTTATATTAGTTTAACTATCCTTTAGCTATGTTAGTTTATCTAACCTTTAGCTATATTAGTTTATCTATCCTTTAGATATATTAGCTATCCTTTAGAATTTTAATATTGGAAGGAATTAATGATATATATTTTCATTTTGTTTTTAGTTTTTTTTCTTTTTTCATAGTTTTGTTAGTTTATTTTTCATCCATTTCTTTGCTGTTTATTTTGGTGGTATATTCTGCTAAAGGTAGGCTCATGCTGTTCTTTGATGAACCGCATGCTAGAGTTTCTTCAAGCTGTTCTCCATCTGCACCATCTAATCATTAATCTTGGTACCTTTATTAACACGTACTACTCTGGATCTTTTGAAAAATGCATTTAGAATAACTTTGCAAGCAGAAGCTTTACGTTTTAACCCACATAACATGTACATACAGTATCAGAGCAGTATTGAGTAAGCTAGTGTATAGTGTTGTTTGATGCTCGGAGAAAGTGCAAATCTTAGGAGGCATAGCTATGATAGAGCATTCATCATCATATAATGCATCATTTCTGTGTTTGCAGATTAACTGTCATTGAGATATGTTTCTTAATCTTCCATTGAAATGAAATGTTAAATACATCCACACAACAAATCCGTAAAACTAAAAGGTGTGTGGTGTTGCTCTGTACTGGTGAACGCTCATTTGTAAATGTGCAGTGTAGACATGGGAACAATAATAACACTACTTCTGTCTTACAGAGGCTGACCTTGACATCACTGATGGGCAGTTTGGGGTCCATGGTAAGTTCTTAAATAAACGTTAAACAGCAAAGTTTTTTTTTCTTGCTTGGCTCTTTTTTTTTTCTTTCATTTTGCATGGCCACTATTTGGTTTTAGAAAACAGATCAGTGAGTGCAGTTTTTCACTCTTGAACAAAATTGTTTGTTACAGTTTTTTTATGGGCCCTGCCTTTATTATCTAAAGTATTTAACTACATCCATTGCCATGCAGATGGAGTTGAAAGTGTGGACTCTGGCTGGCTGACATGTCAGACAGAAATCCGACTACGTCTCCATTACTCTGAGAAGCCTCCAGTGAATATAACCAAAAAGAAATTCAAGAACTCTCGCTTCAGGTATTGATTCTTTCACAGAGATAAAGTCTTGGATACATTTAGTCAAAGTGGTTACATTTAATCTATGAACTGCTCATAGATTGAAGTTAATGCTGGAGGAGGAGGATGACGAGGAGAGTACTTCCTCCTGGCACAAGATGACCACCACGCTAGAGATCAGTATGATCAATGATGCTGGGTATAAGTCTCGCCACTCACAGCCAGAATGTGGCTATGCCCTGGGGCCCGCGAAGTGGACAGAGTACAGCATCCACACCATGGACCCTGACAACCTGGAGCTCATCTTTGAGTTCTTTGAGGTATGTGTTGCCATCTCACACTACTCTTCTGCAGCCTTCTGTGCTCTACGTTTTATCACTTTATCTGTCACTCTATCACTTTTTTGTGCCGGATGTATCACTTCTGACAAAGAGAAACAGGGGTGTGTCTTAGGGAAAGACTTGCCTAAAGGTGCTTATATGGAATTGCTGGGTGAAGGTCACATACAGGTGCTTATCAGATGTTATCAGGCGTGCTGTTATGTGACTCGTGACTCATTTTTATCTTTTAGGAGGACTTGAGTGAGAAGGTTGTTCAGGGTGATGTTCACCCAGGTCATGTTGGTGCTGCCTGCCTCCTGTCTTCCACCTTCGTGGAGAACGGCAAAGACAATGGCATTGTCACTCTCCCCATCATGAGCAGAAACTCTAGACAGACCATCGGAAAAGTCAGAGGTACGTTCAGCAAGTAAACGGCATCCTTCAAATTGAAGTGAATCATGCACGGTCACAACACAATGATGGTATATCTTGTTGTAACACACTAAGTGTCAAATGTGGCTTGGTTGATTTAGCTAAGGAATCAAGTACACATGCAAGGTTTAGGCTTGCCGTGGTCTTTGGGCAGGGCTGTTGAGGAACACTGTCCTACATCCTGAACTCTATACATTCTATATGTTTGCCCAGTGGATGTATTTTACTATAGATTTTTCCTCCAGACACAGCCTGCTGTAAATAGTTACAGGCATGTTCAATTAGGCATACAAAAATTGCTGTATGTAAATGCGATGTGGTGGTGGTGCTACATTAGCTGGAGTCATTATTTCAAAAACGAGCAACCTTGTGATATTGTTTTGTGGAACGGTATGGAGAGAATACAGAGAATAGTGTAATCAAGGTAAAACATCCAGCTGAAGATCCTGTGGGCGTAACCAACTGAGCAACAGGCGGAACAAAGTCAAACATATTGCAGTTGAATACAATACTGGTGCTCCAACCCATGTGGCTGAGTGTAGAGCTCATTGTTCCTTAGCATGGATGGACTATAATGGCAAACAGCTCAGTTCAGTTGCCTTTACTGTCTTAAGGGAAACCTCAGCAAGACCCCAGTGGGAAATTGCAACGCAATGGGCACCATGCAATGGATAAACATGGCCTGGTGAAATCAGTTGTGCTGCATGATACTGATGGGAGGGTCAAGATTTGTTGTAGACAGTATGAATGGAAGAGCCCTTCCTGCCAGGTATCAATAGTTCAGAGTTATGGTGTGTGGGGAATATTTTCTTGGCACACAAGAAAATGGATTATCTGATACATATGGATGGACGTTTGGCCTTACCTAAGCATTGTTGTTGACCAAGTTCTTCCCTTCATGGCGGCTGTTTACCCAGTGGCAGAAGGAGACTCTCAGCAGGAGAGTGCACACAAGGGTTCTCAAGTCATGGATTGGTTCCAGGAACATGACAGGACGTTGTCCTTGCCTCCCTGGCCTTCACAGTCACCAGATCGTAATCCTAACGAGAATCTCTGGAAGGATCTAGAACAGCCTGTTCAGGGCATCTCAGTACCTCCCATCTGATTCGTAGCAGCTGCAAAAAGCTTTCACATCCACATGGACCAAGATTCCTGCAGAACGATTTCAACACCTAGTGGAATATATGCCATGACCAACTGCAGAGGTTTTTGCAGGCCAATGGATGTCTGATGCTTCTAGATGGGCATCTCTACTATGTGTAATTTCATTGTGTTCACTGTTTTTCTAAAATGTAAAAAAGAGCCATAAAAATAAACAGTAGGTGTATCGAAACGTGTGTGGTACTCTACGTTGTGTGGTGCTTTGGAGGGGTTTTGTGTTGCTGAATAAGAACTCTGTACATGTGTTTGTGTTCAGTGGATTTCCTGGTGATCCGGCCCATCCAGAGCTTCCAGTGCGACATGCGACAGTCCTTCACCAAGTACTGGCAGAAGGGAAGTTCTCTGGATGTGGGTCACCGCGGAGCCGGAAGCTCACACGTTGCCAAGTGAGTCTGAACCTCATGAACTCGGCCTCCGACCCAGCCTGCTCCGCGTGGTCCTAAAGAGCTCCAGTTCAGATAATGTGAACATGGAAAAGAGGAGCTGACCATGGAGTAGTTATAGCAAAGAGACACGCAGTTAGTAGTTAACAAAGTTTTGTTCGTAGTGTTATTATACTATGCTGTAATAAGCTGTTTATTACTACAGCTTTTGTCTTTTTTATGTATGTATAGAACCATCATTTAATTTTGATACTGATTAAAAGATTTAAAACCATTTTTTTAATTTTGGATGTTGAGCTTGGTGGTTGAGCTGAGAACGTGGGAAAAGTCGGGCTGATTTTACTGAATGTACTTCATACATATTTCCATCGTGACCTCAAGCCTCCTTAGCATTCAACGCATTTTGTCAATAGACAAGATGTCAGTTTTGTAGTACGCAAATGGCAAAGGTCAGTTTGATTATAAGTTCAGCGTGGTCATGCGTGAACCCTGT
This sequence comes from Brachyhypopomus gauderio, assembly GCF_052324685.1. Lineage (NCBI taxonomy): Eukaryota > Metazoa > Chordata > Actinopteri > Gymnotiformes > Hypopomidae > Brachyhypopomus > Brachyhypopomus gauderio. Next base: position 8,074,945 of record NC_135219.1, read on the forward strand.
GAGTGCCCCAGTGAACTCGTCCACTGCAGCTGAAGTGCCTCAGTTGATTGGTCAGCAGGAGGGTCCTCACTGTACTGAGAACTCGCCTTCGTAGAGGAAGTGAAATATGAGCAAGGTCTGAGATTTCATCTGAATGTATCAAAGCTAAGTGCAGTGTTCTGACTAAATAACATGTCCCTGTTTTTTCTGTGTTTCAGACATCACAAGATCAGGGAAAACACAATTGCCTCATTTCTAAGCGCTGCCAATTACGTAAGAGCAGATTATGAAAATCACTTGCATGCATCTGTGTAATTCGTGTTTGAGTGGAAATGATGTCTACGGTGCACTGTTTGTGGTTGCAGGGAGCTGCGTATGTTGAATTTGATGTGCATCTCTCAAAAGACTTGGTGCCAATCGTGTATCATGATCTCACATGCTGTATTTCCACTAAGAAGGTGACAGACTTTATTTTTGCAATAATCGTACCTTCTTGATCTGAGCGCTTTGTTGTTTTTTGGCTAATTGGTTGACTTGTAGGTTTTACTTCAGCGTTGTTTGTTGGTTCATGTTTGTTTTGACCTCCTGGAGATGAAGCCAGTATGAGTTATTTTAAGGGTGTTATAAACAGTAATGAATGTGCTGATGTGCCTCACCCCCCATGTTTCCTGGAACTTCACCTTCAGAAAAATGACAAGGATTCTATGGTGCTGTTTGAAGTTCCTGTCAAGGATTTGACCTTTGACCAGCTTCAGCTTCTTAAGGTAAATATTTAATCTCCGAGGATTAATTAGGCTCTTTCATTAGGGTGGAACAGTAATAAAAACGTGGCATTCATGTTAAACATGACACTTGGGGAGCATGACATGATGGCTAAACATGATTTTGTTTTGTTGTTTGTCCCTGTCACAGCTAGACCACACGACAGCTATGAAAGTGCATGATCACAAAGGTACAGCATGTCCCTTCCACCCCACTCATGGTTTAACAGTGTTTAGTGTGTACAGGCCACATCTCTAATTACATGTGGCTGATGTGTGCATTCTTCCTCAGACTTGATAGATGAGGAAGACTATATAGATGAAGACCAACCCTTTCCATCACTTTCTCAGGTATTCAGCAAAAAACCAAACCTGTTTGCCATTGTACATACCCTCACCACCACCACCACCACCACAACCCCCCTCACCACCACCACAACCCCCCTCACCACCACCACCACCACCACAACCCCCCTCACCACCACCACCACCACCACAACCCCCCTCACCACCACCACCACAACCCCCCTCACCACCACCACCACAACCCCCCTCACCACCACCACCACCACAACCCCCCTCACCACCACCACCACAACCCCCCTCACCACCACCACCACCACCAAAACCCCCCTCACCACCACCACCACCACAACCCCCCTCACCACCACCACCACCACAACCCCCCTCACCACCACCACCACAACCCCCCTCACCACCACCACCACCACAACCCCCCTCACCACCACCACCACAACCCCCCTCACCACCACCACCACCACCACAACCCCCCTCACCACCACCACCACCACCACCACAACCCCCCTCACCACCACCACAACCCCCCTCACCACCACCACCACCACAACCCCCCTCACCACCACCACCACCACCACCACCAGACAGGTGCTCCTGATGCACTTCTTGGAAAGCTATTTGAAACTTGTAACAATTGTAATTGATGTTTTTGTTCTAGATCTTTCAGGCTGTTCCAGATTACGTGGGATTTAATATAGAGCTGAAATGGATATCCCAGATGAAGGTTGGCCTTCCTCGTGCAGACATGGTGCCTGGACAGTGAATCATCACCATTTGCGTCACACGTCCGTCATGTTCTCTCTCTCCTGCACTAGGATGGCTCCTGGGACGCAAACCTGTCCACTTACTTCAACATGAACCAGTTCCTAGACGTCATTCTCACATGTGTGCTCCAGAATGCTGGGAAGAGACGGATCGTGTTCTCTTGTTTTGATCCTGATGTGTGTGCAATGTAAGAAGCCACGTTAACAGAAAGCACCCACATGCGCTACCATACTACGTTTTGAAACTACTTAACCTATTTAGTAAAGATAAAATCATCAGCCATGAATAAAAATAAAGCTGTGTACCTTTTTATCAAGGGTGTGTTTCCTGTCTGTGGTGTTGTAGGGTGCGGAGGAAACAGAACATATACCCCATACTGTTCCTGACTCAGGGTGTGTCTGACATCTACCCAGAACTGATGGATATCCGTTGTAAGACCACACAGATTGCCATGAGCTTTGCTCAGAGTGAAGACATCCTGGTGAGTGACGCCGGCGGAGACCTGTGGTGCAGCGCCGTGGTGCTCACTACACTGCAGCACACCTCTGCACACTCACTGTAGCACACCTCTCACACTCACACTGTAGCACACCTCTCACACTCACACTGTAGCACACCACTCACACTCACACTGTAGCACACCTCTGCACATGCACACTCACACTGTAGCACACCTTTGCACACGCACACTCACTGTAGCACACCTCTCACACTCACACTGTAGCACACCTCTGCACATGAACACTCACTATAGCACACCTCTCACACTCACACTGTAGCACACCTCTGCACACGCACACTCACTGTAGCACACCTCTCACACTCACACTGTAGCACACCTCTGCACACACACTCACTGTAGCACACCTCTCACACTCACACTGTAGCACACCTCTGCACACGCACACTCACTGTAGCACACCTCTCACACTCACACTGTAGCACACCTCTACACACGCACACTCACTGTAGCACACCTCACACTCACACTGTAGCACACCTCTGCACACACACACTCACTGTAGCACACCTCTGCACACGCACACTCACTGTAGCACACCTCTCACACTGTAGCACACCTCTGCACATGCACACTCACTGTAGCACACCTCTCACACTCACACTCACTGTAGCACACCTCTCACACTGTAGCACACCTCTGCACACTCACACTCACTGTAGCACACCTCTCACACTCACACTGTAGCACAACTCTCACACTCACACTGTAGCACACCTCTGCACACGCACACTCACTGTAGCACACCTCTCACACTCACACTGTAGCACACCTCTGCACATGCACACTCACTGTAGCACACCTCTCACACTCACACTGTAGCACACCTCTGCACATGCACACTCACTGTAGCACACCACTCACACTCACTGTAGCACACCTCTCACACTCACACTCACTGTAGCACACCTCTCACACTGTAGCACACCTCTGCACACTCACACTCACTGTAGCACACCTCTCACACTCACACTGTAGCACAACTCTCACACTCACACTGTAGCACACCTCTGCACACGCACACTCACTGTAGCACACCTCTCACACTCACACTGTAGCACACCTCTGCACATGCACACTCACTGTAGCACACCACTCACACTCACTGTAACACATCTCTCACACTGTAGCACACCTCTGCACACGCACACTCACTGTAGCACACCTCTCACACTCACACTCACACTGTAGCACACCTGCACACTCACACTCACACTGCAGCACACCTCTGCACACTCACTGCAGCACACCTCTGCACACTCACTGTAGCACACCTCTCACACTCACACTGTAGCACACCTCTTCATACTCACACTGCAGCACACTTCTGCACACTCACATTCACACTAGCACACCTCTCACACTCACACCTCTGCACACTCACACTCGTGACTGCCACATACTCAGCTGCACATTTGTCCATCATGTGACATGTGACCCAACACCATGTGTCTGGGCTGTAGGACAGCCTAAGACTTTTTGTCACCATACTGACAATATCTGAAAGGTCCTGCTTATTTTGGGTTTTCATGCAGACTCTTAGTTGTTCGGCTCAGCTGTAACACAAGTGAAGCGTTTGAGAGTTGAAAAAATATGAAATTATTTTTTTCATGTATTTCAAGGGAAACAAAATCTGGGAATGCATGGAAACATTTCTAAAGCGACATGGGTGAAAGGAACTTGACCTTGTTCCTGTTCACAGGGCATCAGCGCGCACACAGAGGACCTGCTGCGTAACATGGACTACATTAAGGAGGCCCAGTCCAAAGGCCTGGTGGTCTTCTGCTGGGGGGATGACAACAATGACCACGACAACAGACAGAAGCTCAGGGAACATGGCATCAATGGCCTCATCTATGACAGGTCAGCTGACCAGGACTCTGTGTTACATTTTGCATGATCTAGAATGTATACTGACTTGTACCCATGCTATAAGGACATGGGTTAAAGTTCTCCGTCACTACGACGGATTTCCGTCATTTGATTTTTTTGGGGAAAAAATCCGTCAAATCATAATAAACAACACACGCGCGTGCTATCTGTTTTGTGGCCGAAATATGATTCTCACTGGCGCTCATCAGCGCTGGATGGATGACGGCGGTGTCATTTGATTGACTTGCGGTTCATTCCGCCTTCAGATTTGCGGATGTTACGTAGAAAAGTTTTTACCCCCCTCCTGCCTGGCGTGATCGTAGCGCGCGACTCTGTACACCTGCGCGAACGGCGGAGGCTACTTGCTGCGTCACATTCTTTTTGCAGTGTAGTCCGAAGCAATATGTGGTAGTATAAAGAAACACCCCTCAAAACAGGGGAATTAACATTTACCTGACCAATTGTAATGTTGCATTAGTGCTGGAATTTAGGCTAAAGTACTTTAAAATGCTTGAAAATGTAACTACTTCGTTTCACAACAAATATCTGTCTGACTGAACAATTCTCTTGTATTACGTTAACAAATACGAGCCTCTTGTAATTCCAGGACGAAACATGAGAGAACGTGAAGACGTTAAGATTGGGCGTTTTGAAAATAAATCACATTAAATAATGTGATAAAAAGCCAATTATTTCGAGTCATTTCGAGTATATGTATAAATATTTAACTTAAATTTAACGTTGAGAACGCGTTGAAATGGACCTTGAAAGTGACGTACAAGTGCTTTAATTCCACCTTATAAAGGTGTATGAACCCGGCAAACATGACTTGGTTCACTGCGCTGAAGCGCTGTGCGCGCGAAGTTACAAAACTGCGAGGCTCTCGCGCACGGGTGGAGCCACCGCGATTACGTCATTTTCGGCGTGCCCCTCGCGCTGCTCACGCCACTCGTGCTGCGTCAAGTATAAAGGCTTAAACCAGGCTTAACATGGATGGTGTTGTTCTGTTTGTATTTAAAAGCTCTATCCAGTGGTGTTAATTTTTTGTAACATACCTACTTAAAGCATGTAATCTTACGGCTTATGTTTTTGCGATGGTGAATCTGATAAAAACAAGAGAGCTTCATACCTCTCACCAGGATTCACTAAATTTGACTTGATCTTTAAATAATTTTCTGGAAGAGGACCCCCAGATAACTCCATTATATAAACATTTATGTACATTTATTGCTCAGGTGTTCATTCTCTCTTCTCTCCTTACACAGGCTGTTTAGATAAATATACTTTATAAATGTGTTTATTGTGTAGAATTAGGCAAAAGAGGCCGTGTCCCAACTACACTACATTTTCAGTAATTGCTGGCATTGTCTTTAGCCAGGAAAAAATTTTCAGTCAAATGAAAATTTCTTGCTTTAACCCATGTAAAAGGGTCACAGGGTGCGTTTTGTGGTTTATATTTTCCTTCATTTATTTATTTACGGAACACGTCCTTGAGTAATCACAGCCTCAGTGGCAGATGTGGCATTTTCAGTTCCTGTAGATCTTTGCTCTGATTGGTCAGGTCTGATCAGGAAGCAGAATATGAGCCAGTGGCTGTGGCACTCCCACATTCCCCATCGGCCCTGCCACCCAGAGTAAAGGCTAATGGGATCAGTGCTGTTCTACACTTATGCAACACGGTGTGTGTGTGTGTGTGTGTGTGTGTGTGTGTGTGTGTGTGTATGTGTGTGTGTGTGTGTGCGTGCGTGCGTGCGTGCGTGCGTGCGTGCGTGCGTGCGTGCGTGTGTTCCTTTTCTGTGGGTTTCACTTTTGTCTTTCTCTCCCACTATCTCACTGTTCTGGATCTGTACCCATATTCTGTCATAGTCATCATTATGTGAAGGTCCTCTTTTATCTAGAACTCACTGTCCTGTAGTAGTCATGGATTTGATATCCTGCTATCAATTTATGGTAAACTGTTCAGGGAAGACTCACAAAAGCTTCAGTCATTATTGCTTTTTGCTGTAATTTGTAGAATCCTTTTTTTCTCTAGTAATCATGTTGATTTTACTCAGGTTTTCCTTATTGAGCTTCTTAAACACAAAGGATTTTTAGGAAGAAGAAATTTTAGAAAGATTTTAGGAACTTGTTTTATGCTTTATCGTTGAGGGGCAGTAGTAAAATTATAGCTAAAATAATTTGTTATACTTTTTACACACATTACCCCTTTAGTGTCTCGATCTCTCAAACCCTAATATCTCTGTGGTCATAACTTTGCCTCTTTTTTTCAGAATTTGTGAATGCTTGGTGCCAAATATCAGTGTCTCAGCTACCTCTGACTCCAGTAATGTGTGCCAAGTTCTGCATTGTGTTTGGTTTAGTTCCTGATCGCTGCCTGAACATGCACGGATGTCCCAGCATTATACAGCTTTGACCCCAGCAGGGTTTCTTTATACTCAACCACAAAGGGTTTTTTTATATAAAGTGTTTTGCATGGTTGATTTTAGTCTCTAAACTTTCATCGGTAGCCTTTTATTTTGTGAGCGAATGGCTGCTTTGGCTTCTTATTGAGCATGGCCTTGAAATGTATTTTCTCAAGCTAAAGTCTCATTCCTGGATTAGCCTATAACTGGGCTTTGCTCCTATAGCTGGACTTTGTTCCTATAGCTGGGCTTTGCTCCTATAGCTGGGCTTTGCTCCTATAGCTGGACTTTGCTACTATAGCTGGACTTTGCTACTATAGTTGGGCTTTGCTCCTATAGTTGGGCTTTGCCCCTACAGTTGGGCTTTGCTCCTATAGTTGGGCTTTGCTCCTATAGTTGGGCTTTGCTACTATAGTTAGGCTTTGCTACTATAGTTAGGCTTTGCTCCTATAGCTGGGCTTTGCTCCTATAGATGGGCTTTGCTCCTATAGATGGGCTTTGCTCCTATAGTTGGGCTTTGCTCCTATAGTTGGGCTTTGCTCCTATAGATGGGCTTTGCTCCTATAGCTGGGCTTTGCTCCTATAGATGGGCTTTGCTCCTATAGATGGGCTTTGCTCCTATAGTTGGGCTTTGCTCCTATAGTTGGGCTTTGCTCCTATAGATGGGCTATGTCTTATTACACCCCTTTGCCATTGTGTAACCCTGGTGGTTAAACCTGTAATTGAACTAGAATGCAGATTTTCTCATACAAAGTCTTTTAACTGTAAGCACCATATTTACATACACCAGTTTATGATGTATGAAATCACTGCTTTCTAATGTGGAAAGTACAGCTTTCTAATGTGATTAGACTTCCATGACTAATGCATTCCTTATTGTCTCAGTAAAGTGTACAGGGTGTTTTTTCCTTTTATGATGGTCATACTTACAAAGGAAATGCATAGAACATGTAGAGGGTCATGGAGCTATTGATAAAGCACACAGTATCAAAGTAGATAGAACATTTAACAGAATTATTTGGCAGAATGTTATTCTATTTCTATCTGCTTCTGCATTTGTGGTTGTTGCATGAATGTAAGCATTTACATTCAAAAGGAGACACACAACAATAATGACGCTACAACACAAATGTTTAAATGCAGCCGCTACTATTTCAGTTAAAACTTTTGTATGATTCCCTCCCTCACTAGCTTGCCCATGATTTTTTTCCATTAGCTTATTCCCCAGTAAATGAAGAAAGACTTTGAGAGTTTCATATTTGTGTTTGTGAGCAGCCGGCATCTGAAATCACAGGTTTCTTTCCCTCTCTGCCTTAGAATCGGTGAGGACCAGATTGACCAGCCCAACATCTTCAATGTAGAGAAGGAGGTGATCCCAGAGGAGACGCTGAAGAGTTGTGCCTGTTCCACATACAGCATCCCCTGCTCCTCAGTGCCCTGCTCTGCCAAGGCCCGGGACTGCAAGGGCGGATCCAACTCCTGCCTCAACTCTTCCTGAGACCACCACTTGCAAGCCGCTGTCTCACAACCGTTTGCCAACCTTTCGCCAACCTTTCCATGAAACTGCACAAACCATACACACACACTCCTCATCACTGGTTGTTAATTTTTAAAAAATATATTTATATATAAGCAATGTTTCGGCTAAAGGAAGACGCATATAATGAATGGCATAAGCTTTAAAAGTTTGACAAGGTAAAAAGACATTCATAAATGTAATAAATGTGATCTACTTAGGCATTCATATGCGAATTTTCAGCTACATTTAGGCTGATGGATTGTATATTTAAGTGCTTTAAATTGTGTATAGCAACTGATTTTTTCTTTGCTGCCATAATTAATCATATTTAATCTTAAACATCTGTTTTCTTCTTCATTTCCATAATTTAATGATTTCCTTTTAGCTCTTGTCTTATAAGTTCTTGAAAGACATGGGTAGCCATGTACCCTGTTTGAATGCAGATCAATGCAATGAGATTAAATGTTGACCTACTGTCTTATCACATCCTAAGTAAAAAGTAAATAAGAAGCTAAATATTGGGTCTGAACCCTGTAGCTGCTACACAGTCCAGAACATGCACTGGGACGTACTGTGTTGAGTGATTGTAATGCTTCTGTACACTGCAAGCCTGTATTTGTGATGTGTATGTCTGCATGTCTGTGTTTAAAGGTTCTGTTTGAATGGGAGGGAGAAGGGAATTTTTCTCCCACTCTGCAGAGCAATAGAGCCATGCATGTATTTGAGCACACAGCAGTGCAGCATACAGTCAACATAATAATCTCACCATGGGGTTTTTTTTATTACCATAAAAAATTTAAATAAAAGTATTTAAAATTTAACTATCCGTCTTTATTCATTTAAAATATATTTAATAAAGAATATACTATGTCTAATAAGATGAACCACAGAGGCGGCACGGTTCACAGTATTTGTTTGAAAGCAAGAATGGTGAAGTCAAAGGGAGATGAAGCCCACATCACGCTCGTGTCTTCACTGGGTTTGGGCGGATGTACTTCAAGAAGGGGGAAAATCAAACAAAAGGGCTTCCTTCCTCCTTAAGGCTACATGACTTCCAGGAAACTCCTTTCATTTCAACTCCTTTCAAGTTTTGCGTTTACAGCAGCACTTTTGGCGTATTAAGCTTGTTTGCTCCCCCATCCTTCTAAACTCATGACAGAAATACGTTATTTAAAGTTTTTATGTTGCTGTTGTAGTTTTACAGTTGTTGTGAGTTACGTTAAGAATAATTAAAAGATATATTTTATATGCTTGTGCATTTGCATTTTCCAAGCTATTATAAGTTCTGATGTGCTTCACGTGTGAAATGCTGCCATCTGTTGTGCAACAAAGCAATTACATCCCTGCAGCTATTGCTCATTTTAACACGCAAAATAAGACTACATTGTACACACATAATTCTTCATAACTATTTCGATTTGGAATTTAAAATCAAACATGATTGGTCTGTTTCGCGTAATTGGTTTATTGATTGTATTTTAAATAAATTGCACTACGGCCAAAATAATGCATATTACTGATATTAATTAAAACGTACAGTTTCCGAATGTAACACGTGAATTTTTCTTACACATAAATGTGTAAGAAAAGTAACTAATTAATTTGTTTAATATTTGTGCTGCTCTTTTATGGGATTTGCAGTACGTAGTGTTTCGTGGAATACTAACAAATGGATCGCGAGTCAGGTTTCCGCAAACTTCAAATCCCATAATGCCTTTCGTTGGGTTCGACGCCTACGTAAAATAAAGCCGTTGACAGAAACCCCACTGTAGCGCTACATAACGAGTTAAGGCGGCTGCACAACATCCGTTTTTAGGTTGTATTACTCTGCTGATTTTGCGAAAATGGACAATTCCGGCAAGGAAAAGGAAGCAATTCAGCTCATGGCTGAAGCCGACAAGAAAGTGAAATCGTCTGGGTCTTTCTTAGGAGGAATGTTTGGGTAAGGTTGTTGGCCTGGATGTGTGTGGCTAGCTCGATTTACCGAACTGAGCTAATCGGATTCCGGTCGATCTCGTCGATCGGGTTTTGTGCTCTGCCGTTAAATCCCGTGATCTAGTTAGATCAGCTAGTTAGTGTGTTAATTGTTTAGAGCCTGAAGTGTTTCTCCGGTCAAGACATCAGACCATGTAGCTAGTTAGCTGCTGCAAGCTAACTGTCGTGACTGTGTTGTGTGGGAGGTTCTGTCCAGACTCGATAGACATATAACCAACATATCTACATGTGTCATATATAACCAACATATCTACATGTGTCATCATATATAACCAACATGTCTACATGTGTCATCATATATAACCAACATATCTACATGTGTCATCACATATAACCAACATGTCTACATGTGTCATCATATATAACCAACATATCTTGTGTCATCATATTAACCAACATACCTACATGTGTCATCATATATCACCAACATATCTACATGTGTCATATATCACCAACATATCTACATGTGTCATATATAACCAACATATCTACATGTGTCATATATCACTAACATATCTACATGTGTCATATATAACCAACATATCTACATGTGTCATATATCACCAACATATCTACCTGTGTCATATATCACCAACATATCTACATGTCATATATAACCAACATATCTACATGTGTCATATATAACCAACATATCTACATGTGTCATATATAACCAACATATCTACATGTGTCACATATAACCAACATACCTACATGTGTCATATATAACCAACATATCTACATGTGTCATCATATATAACCAACATACCTACATGTGTCATCATATATAACCAACATACCTACATGTGTCATCATATATAACCAACATACCTACATGTGTCATCATATATAACCAAGATATCTACATGTGTCATATATCACCAACATATCTACATGTGTCATATACCACCAACATATCTACATGTGTCACATATAACCAACATATCTACATGTGTCACATATAGCCAACATACCTACATGTGTCACATATAGCCAACATACCTACATGTGTCACATATAACCAACATATCTACATGTGTCATATATCACCAACATATCTACATGTGTCATATACCACCAACATATCTACATGTGTCACATATAGCCAACATACCTACATGTGTCACATATAGCCAACATACCTACATGTGTCACATATAGCCAACATACCTACATGTGTCACATATAACCAACATACCTACATGTGTCACATATAACCAACATGTCTACATGTGTCATATATAAACAACTTATCTACATGTGTCACATATAACCAACATGTCTACATGTGTCACATATAACCAACATATCTACATGTCACATATTCACTCTGGCATTTCTGAAAGTTGACGTGTAAAGGTCATTCCTAGTGCAGAGTGCAGCTTATTAACATAGGACAGCGTTAGTAGCTTCACAGTCCAGTCTGTAATCTGGCCAGCAGCTTTACAGTGTAACTTTACAGTGTGACTTTACAGCGTGACTAGCTAGTCTACATGGGTTGGTGTTTGTATCTGCCGCTCCCGCAGTGATGGTGCAGTATCTTAAATCTGTGTAGACACCCCGACCAGGTGTTAGATTTGATCTATCTAACACAAATTTGCAATTTCGACTCACTGGACTGCGCTTAAATGTTTGGTAATTTTTTTTATGTTGGACACACATTTTCGATCATATGGGGAAAATTCCTTTTGTCAGTTGACATTTCTGTCATAAAAAAGACAAACGCAAACATCACTGGAAAAACAGTGTTGGCTTCCAGTTTCCTAGGCTGTATCCGAAAAATAATGTGAAGTCATTGTAAATTGATTAGATTGATTAATTGTTCATTAATTAAATGAAGGATGAGATGACTATGAGTGGCCATATAGAATCTCTGACACGTTCAAATCCCTGTCAGTATAATGGCTGTTTTATAATGTGAAGATGAAACACTGGAAGAAATAACTCATTGTTCCTCTTCGTCATTTTGACAGCTTACGCATTCACCATAATGGAATGCAATGCCAAAGTGAATTTGATCATTTCAGAAGATTGTAGCATTCCCACTGAATACAAAGTTACAGTTTTGTTCCTTCCTTAACCATAAGTTTATAGCATAAATTCTCATTTCATAGCCACCAGTATGTTTCAAACAATCCAGTCAAATTTGTTAGTTTAACCACTGCTTGTAGTCATTTGGTCTGTTTAAGTTTCAAATCCAAACACATTTCTAGTGAAAATACACTCCACATTGTTTGTGTTAGACTCTATCTCTATAATATGTATGAGAACATGCACCTGGTTTGATTAGTGAGGCTTGTGATCATGAGTTTCATTTTCCTAAAGTTACCAGCAAGCATAGTCTAATTCATTTGTGTAATTCATTTGTAATTAGTTAATTCAGTTTATTAAATGTAAACCTTTACATGTTCCACTTTTCAGTGGGAATCACAAGGTAGAGGAGGCGTGTGAGATGTATGCTAGAGCAGCCAACATGTTCAAGATGGCCAAAAACTGGAGTGGTAGGTATAGCATTTAATGCCTTTCATATAGCATAACTGGAGTGGTAGGTATAGCATTTAATGCCTTTCATATGTAGAATTCTCGTGCGAGCAGTGCATAAGGGACTTTATGGCAGTTTGTAAATGCGATGGAAGTGAAATGATCAGAGTGTAAGCACTCTAGCGTTTGTGCTTTTGTAAGAGTGTGTTGATTCTGTTGGTCTCTAGCTGCAGGAAACGCGTTTTGCCAAGCGGCTCGACTCCATATGCAGCTCCAGAACAAACACGATGCAGCCACCAGCTTTGTGGATGCTGGAAACGCGTTCAAGAAGGCTGATCCACAGGGTATGTGCAAACGAGTCCTTGGCCCATTGTCCTCCATTTTAAATTGTTTGTACTTTGTGCTCAAAAGGTAACGTCAACCCAGAGGCCCCATGCAGTTGCTGTGCTGTGGCTAAAGTGTGCAAGAGGCATTTATCAGAAAGCAGTATGGGGTTGTATGAGGTCACCTCATACCAACACCTCATTCTTTTATTGAGATCAAATATTGAATCCCAAAGAATCTCCAAAATTGCCTCACCACACTTGGTTTAAAAGTGTCATGTGCCATCACATTTCATGAGCTGATATTAAAATACAAATGTAATTGTACCAATTCTTCTATTTGCATTCTGAATTAACCCCCTAACCCTAATTCAACCCCCCCCCCCCCCCCCCCACACACACACACACACACATACTTTCTTTTGGGGTTGTGTGTGTGTGTGTGTGTGTGTGTGTGTGTGTGTGTGTGTGTGTGTGTGTGTGTAATTATGTCCCTCTTTGAGTTCCTTTCTTGCTTTTCACCTGACTAAACCCTACTTCCCTTTCTCCCTTAATGCCTACGATAGAGGCTATCAACTGCTTAAATGCAGCCATCGATATTTACACAGACATGGTAAGGGGAAGATAGACTGGCCTGTTCGGATGAATGAATGATATCTGTAAGCTTAGACACGCCACCACTTACTGTTTGTGCTTGAGCATCTGTTCAATTTCATGTAGTTCAGCATTTTGCACCATGTAAAGGGCTTTTTAAAGCCTTCTAGATATGAAACATTAATCTAGAGTTTTGGGTAACGTTGGCATTCTGTTCTCCACTCAGGGACGATTTACCATTGCTGCCAAACATCACATCACCATTGCTGAAGTATATGAGGCAGAGCTGGTGGACATTGAGAAGGTATAGCCCTTTGATCACAGCACTCACAGCTAATAACTCTGCTTGAAGGTTATTTCCTTGCAGTCATTCCTTATGGTTTTACTTTAAAACCTAACGTCTATACAATATTAATGTTTTCCTTTAGGCGATCGCACATTATGAACAGGCTGCAGATTATTACAAAGGCGAAGAATCTAACAGGTTAGTTCATACGTCACATATGTGGCCTATAACTCACATACTCTACCATTTTACAATAGTGCTTTTACAGGAGAAAATGTTTTGGCTTTAGCTAGATTAGATTTAATGAACACTTTTGTCTGGCCACACTGTTGTTCTCTGTGGTAGCTCGGCGAACAAGTGTCTTCTGAAGGTTGCTTCGTACAGCGCCCAGCTGGAACAGTATCAGAAGGCCATTGAGATCTATGAGCAGGTACTGAATTTATGATGCCTGAAAATGGTCACTGAAGTGAATGTTATATCGCAACTCATGGATCCCTCTCCAAATGCATTTAGGTTGGAACAAACACCATGGACAACCCGTTACTGAAATACAGTGCCAAAGAATACTTCTTCAAAGCCTCTTTATGTCATTTCATCGTGGATGAGCTGAATGCAAAGGTCAGGCTTAATATCAGAGACTCGGGAGCGTTCAGGAGAAGATATTAGTTCATATGGATCTGACTTGTGTTTGTGTTTTTACATGCAGCTTGCTGTCGAGAAGTATGAGGAGATGTTTCCCGCCTTCTCAGATTCAAGAGAGTGTAAACTTCTGAAGGTCCGTAACCGTCCAAGAGGACGTTTGTAAATGATATGCTGATGGTGGTGCTGGACTCTCATCAGTGTCTGTGGTTTCAGAAACTCCTGGAGGCACACGAGGAGCAGAACGCAGAGGCCTTCACAGAAGCGGTCAGTCTCCTCCCACTTAGTCTTTACAGACAGCAGTGATGACAGAGGATATGTAGATCTCTGCTTTCCTCCAGATTACAATACAACCACAGCTGCACCCAGAACTGCATAACTAGTGTGTGCACACCAGTCAGGAGGTACTAAACCAGGAGTGGCCAACCTGCGGCTCTTTGCCTGGTTTGATGCGGCTCACCAGCCGCGCTCTCACCTGCACTAACGGTCTGTGCTGTGGCCCGGTTACCTCATCAACTCTGAGGGTGACACACTGCTACATCTTCATGCTGCGCGGTTTGTTTACAAGCCTAGTGAGCCGCTAATACTTTTTAAACCGGCGTAGTGGCAAACACGCATTTGACTGTCTTCACACGCTCACATGAGTTACTAATTCGCCAACTACTGGCGATCGATCGATCGCGATATAATACTTATTAAATAAACTTAAACTTATTAAATACTCAACAATTTACATGTCCATGTATGATGTGGCTCTTTGCCGTAACACAGTAAAAAAAAAAAAGTGGCTCTTGGTTTCTGACGGGTTGGCCACCCCTGTACTAAACAAACGACCTCTGACTTGTCTTGGTCTTGACATGATTTGGAAACTGTTTTGTTTTGGTTAAGAAGAACGCAGAACAAGTTTGTGAGAGTAACGACGTTCATGCCTCCTCCTGAGGACACTGGACAGGGAACATCTTCCTGTCATTGTTGAATACCAGCAATATATTCACACAATAAACCACTCCCTAGCGTAACGTTAGCTAGCTAATATTTATATGCTTACTAAACTGCTAACCTCATGTTTATCAGATGCTATCTTTCCAAGTTGAATATTGTCTATAATGATAGATAATTGTAAGTTATGTTTGTGCATGAGGTGCATGCCTAAGTGCGCTCTTGACAGTTGAACTAAAACATTAGACATATTCAAGTTTTCCCTCCATCGCTTGCAGACATTAGCAGTGGAAATAAAAGATATCAGCATCAGCCATCAACCATCAGCAGTCCATTCATTAGAGTAGATGTGTTGGAGTTTTGGACACAGCCAATGGAGGAACAGAGACAGTATGATTTCATAACCAAGCTTGGGTTATGCTGATTATAAAGTTTGAATTCTGCCTCCATGAGGGTCTAATGTTATGGACGTTTTGTGTCTTCTAGGTGAAGGAGTTTGACTCTATTTCGCGTCTTGACCAGTGGCTGACTACCATGCTTCTACGCATCAAGAAAACTATTCAGGGTGATGAAGGCGACTTAAAGTGAGGAGTGAAGACCAGGGAACCGTTCAAGGCATGCACCCCCCCCCCCCCCCCCCCCCCCCCCCCCCCCGGTACATATCAATGGCCATTTTGAGGTTTCCCCACTACAGTATGTCAAATTTATTGCTGCAGCATTTATAAAGATTATATAAAGCTATATTACATTGTTTTTCAGATATGTTAAACATATATTTAGCTTTTAAACATTAGACCTGGTTGGGACAGATGTCAGACTCTTTTTATAATTATTTTTTTCTTGGATACGCAGTGGTAGATAAGTATAGAATAAAGGATGAACCAGGCACCTGAGAATTCTGCATTGGTCCCAAAAAATTTTTGGAGTTTGGTTTGCAAGTGCTGCCTGACACATACTGGTGTAATTACTGTGTCCGACGACTGGATCCATTGTGTTTTGTGTGGGTTGAGTTTCTCCTTGGGCAGAACATCTGCAGGTACAGGCCGGTGGACCTCATGTCACAGTCCAACTACACTATGTGCACTGAGACGTCGGTGTTCTCACTCACATGGTGTTGCTGTGGAAGGATTGAGCGGTCATGGGGCATCACGGCTGATACTGCGTCCAGGGAGACAAGTCACACTTGAACTTTCATAGAAGAATTTTAATCGTTTGCACAGTGTTCTAATTGGATATTAAAAGTCGTCACTTCCTTGTCAATCTTCGTCGATCCCATCATTGTGATATTTACGTTCTGACATGTTTTATTTTGTTTCCGTCTGTTTGCAGTAAGTGGTTTGCAGATTCAACTCCCAAGTATTTATACAGTTGAAGGAAAACACTTCTTACTTCTTGTTTGTTAGCATGTTCAAACAATGAAGAGTTTGTGAAGTCTCTGTGTACCTTGTGTTAGTGTTACGTGTTGTGAATTCATAGGTCATGCCGCACTTTAGCTCCTGCTCTCTCCATAACGAGACTAGCAGTGCATGTCACTGTGGATTAGTGTGGTTTAATGTTCAGTATCTGACTGGGTCTGCAGTTTTTAAAAAGCCATCAGAAGAGCTACATGCTTACTCCTTCTGACTGCAGTTGACCTCTTGTCAAATGTCTGTATGACTGTACAGAAATAAAAGACTGCTATTAAACACTCAGCATTGTTGCAAAGTTAGTTACATTTTTGTTAAAAGTTTGGATGAGTTAATGTATAAAACAACTGGATATAAACAACTGGATTTCATACATTTTAGTTAATGATTGGAGACTTAAACAAAAAGATGATACATGACACTTAAGTGCGACACTTGAGGTTTAACCCAACACATGATTCCAGGGGAGTTAAAAAAAAAAAAAGGATCGCTTTTGCTATAACTCTCACAAGGACGAGGACATCTTAAGCCAGCCAGCATGATGTTCATTGACAGTTTTAAATAAATGCTTCTGATTTTGTCCATCACTGTGCAAAATAAATGTTCAGTTCATCAAACCCTTCCATTAAGCAAGCAAGGAGAAACTTGGTCCTCAAAACATTCTCATTAGTGTAAATCAAATTCTGAGGAATAACCTGGTTATATATTACATTCACAGTTCTTTCTAATAAAAGCATAGTTGTATAAATAGGGAGAAAGCAAAGCTCTTACTGATATGGTGTAAAAGATGAAACATCTCCCTATTAAGAAACGCATTACTCCCCACTTAAATCTCCTGTAGAGATCTCCATTTCCTCTAGGGTGTCTGTAGTCTGCTCATGCTCAGCTATGCCCTCGTGGGAGTCTGAATTTGGTGGCTGCTGTGCTTGTTCCACTACTGATTGCGTTGTGCATTCAGTAGATGTAGACAAAGTGTCTTCAGCCGGAGCCAAAATGGCTTCCGTGACCGTCGCCTGGGTGGCTTCTGGAGCCAAAGTGGCGTCGGAGACCACGGCTGGTTGAGCGAGCGGGACCGAGCCAGATAGCGGCGTGGAGCCAGAGATGGAAATAGGAATGGAGAAGGGGACGTTGACGGGAATGGCCACGGCGGAACTCTCCAGAGAAATGACGCTGGTTCCGTCAGGAGTGACGATGGGCTGCAGCTGTGTCCCTGCAGGCACCTCTGTCTGGATCACCGTTAGACTTCCCAGAGCTCCATGGCTGACCAGGGCTATGGTGCCAGGCCCGGCCCACTCCCCAGAGATGGTGACTGGTTCTCCCGACACCGCCACCATCTCCTGAGCCTTCGTCTCACTCTGCTGCTCTCCTGCTCGTGTCTCGGCCGCGTTGGAGGCCGTCTTCCCCTTCTTGGGAGAGGAGCCTTTAGGCTTCTTGATCCGACCCTCCACGTTGCCCTCTAGCACCACCAGGTAGTTCTTCCAAGGAGTGTCTTTGTCATGTGTCTGGAAATGACATTTAGGAAGGATTGTAAAAACACAAACATGGTCAATGAACAGTTACCGTTGTGTAGGTTATCAAACTGAATGATATATTGTCCTTTCTGTCTGCAAGACGCTCACCATGGTGTGTCGACGGACAGTGGACTTGTCTGTGAAGGTGCGGCCACACATGCTGCACATGTAGGGCTTCTCTCCAGTATGGATCCTCTGATGCCGCTGGAGAGCGTTGAGCTGGGTGAACTGCTTATCACAGTCCTTACAGTGGTAGGGCCTTTCACCTGGGACAGGGGAGCAGGAATCAGCAGCCAGAACCTCATTTACTCTCAAAGGTGAGCTCGTTTGTCAGCTGGAGCTGAGCTGCGGTAGAGGTTTAGCTCTATAAAGGAGATATATATATATATCAACTAATATCCTTTATAGAGCTAAACCTCTCTCTCTCTCTCTCTCTCTCTCTCTCTCTATATATATATATATATATATATATATATATATAAGCAATATTTATTTATTTGTATAGAACCTTTCATACATATGTATGAACTCAAAGTGCTTTACAGAATAAAAAATAAACATTAAAAGGAAGCAAAGGTAAGAGACAAGAATGCTAAAAGAAATTAAAGATAAAAAGGAAACAAACAATAAAATAATGTAATAAAGTGACAAATTATAAAATAATAGACAATGTCAAAACTTAAAGTAATTAGAACAGACATAAAATGTAAATAATAAAATAATGTAATAAAGTAAATTAAATAAGATAAACAATAAGATGGAAAACTATTAAAGTAATTAGAACAGTTAGTTTCTTAACTAAAAGAAGGTTTTGAGACTCTTCTTGAATATACCTGTATGTATTTTCATATGTTGATGGAGCGAGTTCCGTTGAGCAAATGCTCTTCCACAGCTGTCGCACTTGTAAGGCTTAAAACCAGAGTGGATTCTGGCGTGGTGTTTCAGATATTCTTTAGATGCAAAGCTTTTCCCACAGTTCTCACACATAAAGGGCTTCTCACCTACGGAAGTGAAACATCAGAAGCAAACGGTGAGTTGTGTAAAGCTGACGCCCACTCATATCACAGCACTCATATCCCCGCACTCATACCCCCTCTCTGTACAAGTCATTAAAGTGGTCACCTGTGTGGCATCTCTTGTGGTAAGACAACATGTGGTTCTGAGTAAATCGGGCATCGCACATGTCGCAGGCAAAAGGCTTCTCACCGGTATGGATCCTGCGAAAGCACATAAACCATGCAGTGAACGTGCCACAGAACCGATGTGAGAAACGAGACACCCTCTGGCACTTCCTAACCGCCGGCCAGCTCACCTCTGATGCGTCTTCAGGGCGGAGCTCTGGGAGAACCTGGCCCCACACTCTTCACAGCTGTACGGCTTATCCCCCGTGTGGGTCCTCTCGTGCAGCGTAAGAGCCGTTTTGGAGCTCAGGGATTTCCCGCAGATGGGGCAGTAGTGCCGCTCGGTGCCGCCCTCGTGCACCTGCCGCCTGTGCCGGGTCACGTCCTTCTTGCGCTTGAAGGCCTTTCCGCACACGTCGCAGGGGAAGAGGCGCTCGTCACTGTGCACGTGCCGCTCGTGGATCTTCAGGTTGCAGCGGTTGGCGAAGGTCTGCTGGCAGGTTTGGCAGCGGTACGTGGTGTCCGTCTGGATGCCGTGGCTGATCTGCCCGTGCTTTAGGTAGCTCTTCTCGTAGCGGAACGATCGGAAGCACTTATCACAGTTGAACTTTGACGCGCCCGCCTTGTTTCGCCTCCCAGCGTCGTCGTCTTCGTCCACGCTTTCGCTTGGTATGAAGTCGGGGTCCCGGGGTTCTTCGTCGGGTGCGTCGTGGCCGCAAGCGTAAGTCGACTCGGACCCGCTGTCACTAAGAGCTGCCTCCCCCCCCACCTCCCCAGGTAGATTCTCATCACCAGCGCTCTTCGATTCAGTTTCACAAGCCTCTGACGCCTCTTCTTGTGCCGCTTGAATCCCGTCTTGACTTAAAGAGCGGCCAGAAGCTTGAGTTCTAGGTCTTCCTTTGCGGTCGGCCTTCTTCTTACTGAAGTCCACAAAGACTCTACGACCCGCCAACCTGCTGCTCCTCCTGCCCTGAAACTCGCGCCTTTTCTCACTTTCAGTGTCCAGTGTTCTGAGTGCCAGTTTGAACTTTTTTCTGAGACCAAGTGCTTTCTGTGTGGCATTTTCCCTCTTACCTTTTTTTACTTGTACACATGTTTCAACTTTGCTAGCGCTTTCTGAATCATGATCCACAAGCTTAGCATTACAAGCTTTCACCAAGTATTGGCAATCGAGCAGCTTGGCCATTTCTGAAATGTTGTTAAGATAGCTCGTTTCCACTTCCATTTTTCCAGAGTAAACATATTCTACAAATTTGCTAAAGGCCTTTGGTGGAATTTCATTCAAAAATATCTTTTGCGTGTGTTCCTTTGTTAAGAGACGGGTCTTGAAAAAACCACTGGATGCAGCAAGCACTACTTGGTGGGCATCGAACTCTTCAAACTGCCCCTGGAACTCCACTTGCACCGTGAGGTCACAGAGATTTCTCTCGGCTCTCAACTTCCACATCGCCTCCAGCAAATGCTCATGATAGCAGTCGGACAAAAGCTGAACCACTGGATCCTTCATCGTTACTCCCCTTCTGAAACTGCAAAATACAAACAAGACAACTGAGGTGAGCACAAGTGGGGTGGCTGTTCATTTTCCTGACCAGAACTTTACTACACTCCCAAACCTGTTACAAACAATAAGCCCTCTGAAATCAGCAGCTATAGCTATATTACTGTACAATTATTATGTAAAGTATCATCATCATCATCAATTCTTCTTTCCCACTGGACACTCCTGCATGTGGAGCCATACTTGACGTGGACATACAGACTGTTCAGCTAATGACAGAGAGGGATTATTCATCTGAACTATCAGGCTGGGGCCCTGGTTAATGTAGGTCCTGCATGTCAGAGCAGCAGGTGGGTTTCAGTCTCATTAATGTCTGTGTCATCTTAACCTCTTCATCACTGCACTGGCCACATAACTAGCCAACCTACTCAGCAACCAAGAACACACCAACTTTGTAGCTGGCTAACTGAAAACATTTGTGTGCGTTTGTTGTACTGAGCACATTCTTTGGTGAGATACTAGTCGGTTACCAACGTAAACTTTTATTATGTCAACATTAAAGCAACTAACTGGCTAGCTGCACATCAGGTTAACTAGCATAGCTACAGAAACAGGAGCAAAAATCCAGGTTAACTGTCTGGCTTTAGTTAATAGCTTAGCTTTAGCAAGCTGACTGGGAATAAGACCCAGATATGATATGTTAGCTAACCCTAACTGTGTGAGCTAGGCTAGGTTAGCTAACCCTAACTGTGTGAGCTAGGCTAGGTTAGCTAACCCTAACTGTGTGAGCTAGGCTAGGTTAGCTAACCCTAACTGTGTGAGCTAGGCTAGGTTAGCTAACCCTAACTGTGTGAGCTAGGCTAGGGATCACTTTACCAAGCTAGCTAACTAACTACAGGGAAACTCGGGCTGCAACTTCTGCAGACTTGTTTAGTGCAGCTGTACCAGCGCGCTGAATGGAGGGTGTACATAGTTATTGGAAAAGTCTTACCGTAAGCTCGGTAAAACGGCAGCCCTTTACAAACCAAGGGCCATATAAAAGTATTTCCTGTAGAAATCGCACCCAGCGCTCAGGCGGCCATGTTGGATATGGATGAAGGGAATTGAAGTGTCACAGCGCAGAGGGGAACATCTTCTATATAGAGTCTCTTATAGGTGCTGTTTTAACCTACACTCATTTATTTACTTCAATTCATATTGGGATCGAGCTTAATAACTAAAGTATTGCCATGCCTTGGTGATTCTGGACTGGATTTATTTCATATGCACAATTTAACATATTTCAGTAACATTTAACATGTTCAAATGTTTAAAGAAATAAGTAAACATATCAAATAATAATAATTTCAATATCAACAATAATAATTATTATTATTATAAATAAAGAAATACATTTTAAAATACATTCTGCAGTTGCATTTAGAATTAGTTGAATACTGAAGAGTTTGTGCCTGAAACTGATATTAGTGCTTGGTTTGCATAACTATTGTTATTTTTTCATATCGCTTGATCAGGCATAATGGTAATCATTACCTTCAACAATTTCAGTACAGTTTGTCAACAATTAATTTTCATTTCTTTTATTAAAATAAAATTAGTGACATATAATCATGTCTGCCTGTGTCCACTTGAGGTCACTGTTGCACACGAATGAATCATCAATGAGGCCCTCAGAATGAATAAGAAACTACAGGCAGGATGCTAGCCTAAGAGTAACGGCAGGCGGTCCCTTACCCTGGCCTTGACCTGCTCTTACTTGTTGGACCACGAGTCACCCTGTGCTGTGAGGAACCAGGGACATCACTGGATGCATCATATTGGACTAGCAAGTTTGGCTTTTAGACATTTATGAAATTACAAACAAATGTAAATATATGATGCAGTGTGTTCTTAGTAATGCATACACCCTGAATCTCAATGAACTTTCTGACAAGACATTTTGAAACAAATTTATATGACGCATTTCGACATTTCTCACTTTCACTTTCATATAGATGCCACACACACATGCACACAAACACACCTTTATGTCCTCGCTCTTTATGGTCTCTGGAAGGATAAAGACACTGGACACTTCTAATAACTTATTCATGGCTTATTTGATCGTGCAAATCAGCTGCAAGTGTGGCACTTAACCGGCGCTGCTGCGATCGCAGTGTTCCTTCGGGCTCCAGCAGGGGGCTGCTGGACCTGCCAGGCTCCTTATATTGACGTAGGAAATCCATACGCCTTACATTTCGCTTAATGAGTTCTGCAAGTGCACGTCTCCTTCCTGTGAGTCATTCTGCACTTGTGTGGACCGGAGGCTGTGGTTTTCCATTTACCACTGGACTCCAGCCACGGTGTCGGCGCGTCTGCGCTGCTGTAACCCTGCACGCTTTTAGGCGAGCCAGCTAATACGACGGTGCTCGCGCTCGAACGCGCGCGACTGCGTTTTCCCCCTGGTTAGTGACACGAATCGGCGAGAGGCGTTTGTTTCACTAAAGTACAAAAAATGTACAGGAACTATGCTAAGGTCATGACACCTATTTAAGTGTGACTTAGCAATTCTTTGCAACCAGTCTACAAAAACAAGTGGACTGTCAGGTAGAACCACTCTAGCTGTAGCGGCTAACCACGTGCAGAATTACAGCATGCTGGAGACCCTCAGAGGACCAATAAAGAGTTTATGTGAAAGCGACATAAATGAGGTGACTGATAAAATGCCAGTGTGATGCAGCCCTTAAGCTGCAAGCAGACAAAGACATGAAACATTACGACAGTCAAGTGTGTGAGGTTTACAGCACGGTTCACACAGTACGTGCTGTCTCCCAAGACTCGGTTAAGATCCCAGTGTATTCAGTCAGTCAGTAAATGTAGAGGAGATCCAGATATTACAGGTGGCATAGTTATGAGCTGCAAATGAAGCAATGAATTCTCATTTAAGGCAAAAGCATAGCAACCCCAAGGTGTGGAAAGGCACAAAGTATTGCATAGAGGTTGAGAAAAGGCTACCACGCAACCAAACAAGCAATTGTGGGAAATGTTCAGTGGTTTGAGTCACAGTGGATGGTTAAGTTCTGGTGAATTTAGGGACTTTGTCCTCAAATGACCAACCATGGCGTTGAGTTCACTTCGAGCTGTTGGATTGCGGTGACTTGCAAAGCAATACAGCAGAGTTCTGCGCCAGGTCTCAGATTCAACCACACTGTTAATAGCATTCCAATCAAACCTCGATCCAAAGCCAATGTTCCCCTCCAGTGGTTGTTTTTATTTAATTTTATTCTTTATTTATTTTTGTTTTTTGCTTATCATTTCAAAAAGTGAACCGATTAAGAAGGCTTCATGAAACCCTGCACTTCCAACCCACAATGAGTCACTATTGTTCTGCAAATGATATGAAAGCGTACACTTACTGCACAAAGTGATATTAAAATGTTACTGCTTTATTTTAAATATCTTTCATGCTTGAATTAAACATGCATTTTGGGGCATTTCGGGGCTTTGGAAATGTGTGATGGTAGCAACCCATTGTGTAGGTTGTAGTAGATAAAAGACACGTTTCTGCTGTCTTTGTGAAGTGCTGCTAGTGTTGACAGGCTTGGCAGGCAGTGTTAGCAGACAGTGTTAGCAGGCAGTTCTAGCAGACAGTGTTAACAGAGTGTTAGAGGGCAGTGCTACTAGGCATTGTTAGCATACAGTGTTAGCAGGCAGTGTTAGCGAGCAGTGTTTGCGGACAGTGTTAGCGGGCAGTGTTAGCAGACAGCGTTAGCATACAGTGTTAGCAGGCAGTGTTAGTAGGCAGTGTTAGCGGGCAGTGTTAGCAGACAGCGTTAGCGGGCAGTGTTAGCATACAGTGTTAGCAGGCAATGTTAGCAGGCAGTGTTAGCGGGCAGTGTTAGCAGGCTGTGTTAGCAGGCAGTGTTAGTAGGCAGTGTTAGCGGGCAGTGTTAGCAGGCTGTGTTTGTAAGCTGCCATAGCTCATCACTCCCCGTGCTCAGCCCTTCCATCATGGCAGGCCAACGTGGAACATCTCGTTGATGTCTCTCAGGAGCTCCACCTCCTCATCCATGTGTCTTTCCATTGGTTTGCTCTACATGGTTTAATAGATTTGCTATGTTCATATTGCATCATGGATAATGTGAATGTCTGTTGAACAGACAAGGTGGTTCATGACAAAGGAACGTGTAGCTAAGTTCTGCATGTTAGTATTTTGCAGCCAGCATGACCAGCTTTTGCAGGTGTGGCTAACTTCTACAAGTCAGTACATTAAAAAGCAAATACATTTAGACATGTACCTCTTCATAAAGGCTAGTTAGTCAAACACTGCAAATGCAATCTAGCCTTTTCCCATCTAAATATAGTCACCATCGCATTGAAAGGAGCTACTGTGTTTCAGCCCAGAGTGTATTGTTGGGAGTCTCATTTCATTGATGAAAAGATAGCTGGCGTTGAGGGATAACACAATGAATCCTGGCTCTTCAGTCAAGCTTCTGACTCACCAGGCCAATCCCCTGTGCACTGGTGTGTCTCCTTTAGCTGCCCTTGTGATCCATCTACCGCTGTAACAGTATACAGCTCTTAACGCTCTCAGAACCTCACTTACACACTCAAGGACTAATGCAGACACTAAATTTAGCCTATGGGTATATAAATATTGCTTGCAGCATAGGACCCTATTTTGAGTAAGGTGACGCGGGTATTATATTGCCCTGATAGAGACCGATCTCTGCTTTATGCAGTAATGCTTAATGCAATGTGTGTACCCTTCAGCTTGTGTTTATGTTATAGCCATTCATTATTTGTTTTTAGTACCTACCTAAATGTCATGTGGTCTCTAAGTCGCCTGCTCAGAATGGGAGGAGGTTGCGGTGAGAGTGAGTGTGTGTGTGTGTGTGGGTGTGGGGGGGGGGGGGGGGGGGGGGGGGGGTATTCTACAGAAGTGAATGGATTTGCCTTGACATGAGTCATGCTGTCTTTGTGAATGGAACACGAGTACAGCATCCATGAACCTGCTGCACCAGGCACGCCTGTCAGCAGCCTGAAATAGATATTGCTCACACAGTTCCCATTTTTACCCATGAATCAGCCAGAAAATCGTCTTTTGCTTCCATATATTGATCAACGTGACACCGATGCCGGCGAACGAAGCACCCGAAAGACACTCGGCACAGGCTGCAGTCTCCTGTCTCTGGAGCAACCGAAAGACGCGTAACGCAACGTCGCCTGTCTCGGGAGTGCATGTGCGAGGTCAGTGGAAGTGTGAGCGGATCAGCTGGGTTTAGACTAAAGGAAACTGAACAGACAGTTCCTACGTGTGAGCCGATCATCACTGTGACCTCTGACTGCAGCTCTCGCTGTGATCATTAGAACGAGGCATTATCAGCACATTCCTGAACAGTACAGAAGTCATTAAGAACTCCCCGCAGTGGCTCATCTTCCTCATCCTCCTCCTCCTCTCTTCACATTCCAGGGTTTGCATCATCCGTGGTCGCTTGTCTTCCCGCTTGTGGTCCTTGTGGTGACATGCAACCTCCGTCGACACTGAACACGGCACTTCAGTTCTCTCGCATTCTCTGTCTCTCTTTCTCTCTCTCTCTCTCTCTCGCTCTCTCTCGCTCTCGCTCTCTCTCTCTCTCTCTCTCTCTCTCTCTCACACACACACACACACACACACACACACACACAGACTCATGTACTACTTATGTGCATACACACATTTACAAAAAGTCATAGCATACACATACACAATCACACACACTCTCACACACACAGTCTCTTTGCAGGCTGCCGCAGGAATTTCATGCCTGGTTAACAGAGGGAGGTGCTGGAGAGTGTCCAGCTACACACACACACACACACACACACACACACACACACACACACACTGCTCCTCTTCTTTCTCCCTGATCATCTCCTCCTCCTTCTGCCCCAACGTCAAAAATATCCTGTGGTTTGGGTCTGATCCCTTTGGAGCTGCCTTCACATAAAACACATATAGAGTTGACTTCTTCCCGCAGAGCTGACACACTCACACACACACACACACACACACACACAGAGGCAGTGACAAGGTGCGTGGGTTTGGCGAACATGTGCCTCCCACAAAGCTCGTGGACCAGATTTTACACAGGCTTAAAAAGCACAGGTGCTGTGGACAGGTTGGGCCCGTCGCCGACCCGTTGCGTAACAGTACCCAGCTCCAGGCGCTTGTGTAACGGGCCTGGGCTGAATTAGCAGGGGCTCTCCACTCGTCTGCCTGGAGTCGCTGAGAGGGCTGTCGGGAACGGAAGCGGAAGGCGAGACCCGAACAGAACCGGCGCTACACCTCTGCCCTGTTGACACAAACGCTTCTACAAAGGAGCTGTTCCAGGAACACGGTGTCCCCCCCTCCCTCTGCTGGGCTGAGAGTGTGTGAGGCAGCAGGTGCTCTCCTTCCTCACCCAACCCACCACTCTCTAAAGGAATGACTGATGAGACCGTCTCTCTCTGTCTTTTTGTCCGTCTCCTCCTTCCTCTCTCTTTCTCTCTCTTCCCTGTCTTGCAGCACTGCGAGGGGTTTATATATTAAAAGATGTCCTGTTTTTGTGGGATTTCTTAGCTATTCGACCGACGTCAGTTCTTGTATTAAACTGCAACATCGAGGTGTTCTTCCGCCTTAACAAAAAGCCATCAATCTCTGCCATTAAAAATTACTTTTGTACTGGTGTCAGTTACCGTTTGAAGACACCATAAATCGAACGTCTCGTATTCTTCCTTTGCCCAAAGGTGATGTCATCCATTTGCATTAAGCATTATGAGGGCAATAAAACGATAGTGTCCTTCAAGAAAACAGTTAATCGCATGGGCCTCGGAGAGGAAATCACAGGATTATGGGTTTCTGGAGGTATTAGTCATTTTTTAAACAGTGACAATAAAGGTCATGTATAAAGTCTGTTTTAAATGAAGTCCTGGAGCGAAATGTAATGTAAAAGCATCATGAATATTTGCTGCCGGCGGAGCTGGAGAAGACGAGCGCTTTGATCTTCTCGACGCTCCTCCCCACGTTCCTGCTAGCCGCTGAAGTAAATGCCACAGTAATACCTGTAATGAGGCTTCTCTCGGGCTGGGGAGGGCAAGCAAGGCGCGGCAAAATAGCCCAAAAGGCCAGAGATAGCCATCTCCCTGCCTGCTGGGATCACTAATGCTCCAACCATGAGGGCATTTCTCGTCTTCAAAGCCGAAAGGTATGCGGCACAAATCTCTGGCGAACACGTGAACTCGAGGTGGGTTTAGAGAACAGCAGGAAAGCCTTAAATCCTGCTCGATTTTTAATCTTTCTCCTTATAATGCCCACCCAGGCGATACGGTTGAACGGCACGCTACCAATTACCGTGGCGGAGGCTCCATGCGAGGGAGATTTCTCGTCTGTAGTAAATGAGAAAAGCCGTTTCTGTGTGTCCATAGAAACAGCACCAGCGTGGCCCTTAGCGCCCGCCTGTGTGAAGTAGGTAAGCGGCCCCAGTGTCTGCCTCCGCTGGGTTAGGGGTAGGAGGGTGTTAATCCTGGGCTCCGGGACCAGGCACGGCGACGGCGGGCGGAGGGGGTTTCAGTGCGGAGGGAACACTCTGTATCTTTCGCTAGGTCGCGTGCTGCCTCCCTCTGCTCAGCCGAGTGGGGTTGCCATGGCGACGGGGCTGCATCGTCACGGTTGTTTTGAGTCGCCGTCTATCTTGTTGGGGGGGGGGGGGGGGGGGGGGGTACTAGGTTACCCTGCCACATGCAGGTCCAGCTGATCCAGCACCAGCAGGACTCACGGGCTGGATCACGACTAAAGGGCTATTACAGATATGTGTAAGCTATGTGGTTCCAAGCGCATAAGTTTGGCCAGATCGCCATTGGGTTTGCATGAGAACATTCAGGAGTTTGGGTTTGACTGGTCAGAGTTGATACGTGTTCTTTAAGAATGCAGGTTGCTATCTCTCTCTCTCTCTCTCTCTCTCTCTCTCTCTCTCTCTCTCTCTCTCTCTCTCTCTCTCTCTCTCTCTCTCTCTCTCTCTCTCTCTCTGCAGTCCTGGATGAAGGGCAGACTACAGAGATCTCTCTTTGTCTGGCCGTTCTGTGCAATGTTCTCAAAATACCACAGAGTATGTTTCATCTTAATTCTGCTGCAGGTTTCAGTTTTCAGTCGCATGCAATAACACGCATATCCGTGCACAGATGAAGTCATTAAAGAAAAAACGACCAATGGCCAGAGGGTCTGAGCAGAGGGTTTAGCTTCTGCTGACACCGCCGAGCACTCCATGCTTAGGAGGCATTAAGCGCCATGATCTCAACGTCAGTGATGTCAGGTAATCGGAACAGAGCGGCTGGCGTTTGTAAATCCGGGCTGGGAGTCTCTCGTCTATTTCTGGAGCCTGAGAAGCCTCTGAGGCCATCGTCCCCCGCCCAGATAATACACGTGGCACTAACGTGGCGAAAAGTCACGGTCGCCAATCGCGGATGAAATTAATTCCAGTGGCCGTCTCGGGCGAACAAGGTATTGCGTCTCCACCGGTGGGGTGCGGTGTGATTTGTTTGTGCTAACTGTAGTCCTGCACCATGATCAGGTATCTGAGAGTGCGTGTGCCTGCTGTGTGCTGTAGGTGAGTCCCAGGTCTCAGACAGGCGTGCTGAACCCCTTTCTGGCCCGGCTCCAGGCGAACTCTCTGTCTCTGCATGATAGGCAAGGCTCGGGGAAGCTTGCAGAGAGGGGATTCCCGCTTGAATGGAGCGGGTGCCTGTGTGAGTGCGTGCGTGCGCGTGCACACATGACTGTGAGCGTCTGCGGCTGCGCAGATATCCCTGGAGGGCCGACTGTTAGTGGGGATGACTCATCCCAAGGAGACCCTAAGGATGGGTGCGGTGGTGAGTCACCGTCTGATGTGTGTGTGGAGAGACTCCTTGCATCTGTGTATGTACCGTTCAGTAAGTAATGTAAAAATGGATACAGGACTTGCAAGCAGACAGTTCTATATCAGAGATGGGGACAGAAAACTCGGATATAGAACTGGCATGCTTGCAAGTCTGAGTCTATAATATTTTTGTCTATGGTGAGAGTTTGCAGGCTGCTTTTTCGTCCTTCGCCTCACTGATTAATGAAAGCTTCTGATTATGTTCTGGCTCACTGCTGATTGTCCCTATTCTGAGACGCAGAGAGTCTGATGTGTGATGCCATAACCACCTACATACTCCACTTTCCTCTCAGCGTTTACAATTCCTGTCCAGCTTTGTGCTCCAAGGAACTGGGCCCAGTTTCCCAAAATCACCATAGTGTTAAGATCAAACTAAATGGGAGTGCGTTCATTGTAATGCTTGATCTACAATTTAAATATCAATTTTGTATTTACTGTGGTTTTAGGGAACCGAGCCATATCTTCCATGATGGAACAGAAACATTAAAATAAAGATTATGGGATAGTCAGAGAAAGGAGGGGCCAAAATGCAACAAAGTATCACATATTACACATATCACATATTGTGCCTTCTGCACTACACTTTAACAGCACCACCTCAGGCGGGCTATGCTTAGCCAATGGCGTTGTGAACTGTGTGAGTGTGGTACCAGCTCCAGCAGACTCAGCCGTCCTCCCATCAGGAAGTAATCGACACATCAGCAAAGGCTTGAGCTGATCTGTATTCCAGGGTGATGGGACTCTCAGCTTGAGACCTATCCAACAGAGACTTTGGTGACAGAGAATACCATCAGCGGCTGAGCATCTGATCTGAGATCAGCATGTATGGTGATCGCATTTAAATGTATATCTGTGATAAAGCACGATGCCTTTGGGGCAGTGCTACTCTGAACAAGACAGATCTATTTTAGGTTGCAAAGGTGTGAAACTGTGAAATGTGATTCCAGTATCCAGAGGAAAATAGACGAACCTTTATGAAACTGATGATGGTACTATGATGTCATGCTTTTAGGATCCTTCTGTTAGCTAACACTTAGCTAGCATTAGCTAGCTGGGAGGGGGAGCTGGGGGGAGCTGGAGATCTCTGGTCTAATGATTTATCTGATTGGATCTCTGGTCTGATGATTTATCTGGTCTGATGAGATCTCTGGTCTGACGATTTCTCTGTTCTGATGAGACAGACCTCTGGTCTGATTGGATCTCTGGTCTGATGATTTCTCTGTTCTGATTGGATCTCAATTAATCAATCAAAATTTATTTGTGCGCTATACACAACACATGTTTTTCACAACACATGTTGTCACAAAGCAGCTTTACAGGATTTACAAGGTTAACAATACTATGAGTCCAAATCCCTAATGAGCAAGCCAGTCTCTGGTCTGATGATTTCTCTGTTCTGATCAGATCTCTGGTGGGGTGTTTGTCCTCCTCTCCTGCTTGTCTTTCCCTCCATCTGACATTTTGAGGGCTTTTTTGTGAATCCTTCTCCTTTAGAAGTTTTTGAGACATTGTTATGTCACATAGTGTTGCACATCACAGTGAAACATTTGATGAATAGTGAATTGTCCAGGACGGACATGCGGGGGAAGTGCAGGTGCTTGTACATGTGCTAGTGCACAGTGCTTGTGCAGGTGCTAGTGCACGGTTCTTGTGCAGGTGCTAGTGCACAGTGCTTGTGCAGGTGCTAGTGCAGGTGCTCCTGCAGGTGCTAGTGCACGGTGCTTGTGCACGGTGCTTGTGCAGGTGCTTGTGCAGGTGCTAGTGCATGGTGCTTGTGCAGGTGCTAGTGCATGGTGCTAGTGCATGGTGCTTGTGCACGGTGCTAGTGCACGGTGCTTGTGCAGGTGCTAGTGCACGGTGCTTGTGCAGGTGCTAGTGCATGGTGCTAGTGCACAGTGCTAGTGCACGGTGCTTGTGCAGGTGCTAGTGCACGTTGCTTGTGCAGGTGCTTGTGCAGGTGCTAGTGCACGGTGCTAGTGCACGGTGCTTGTGCAGGTGCTGATGCACGGTGCTAGTGCACGGTGCTTGTGCAGGTGCTAGTGCACGGCGCTCCCATCAGCTGCAGCTTTGCATCGTTCATCACAATTGTAATTCACAAAGTGTTGCCTGAATGGGGGTCTCTTCCTCTCCCCCCTCTTCCTCCCTCACTCTCTTTAACCTCTTACTTTCTCTCTCTCTCTCACTTCCTCTCACTCTCTCATTCCCCTTCCCTTTCTCTCTCTATCTCTCTCTCTCTCACTCTCTCTCTCTCTCTCTCTCTCATTCCCTCCCTCTGTCTCTCATTGCTGCCTGGCAGCATAAATGATGTCCACAGCTTGCGTCTCTCCGCTCTGCGTTGCCATAGCAACTGTGGGGACAGGGGAACACTGTGTTCTTTCGATCTGCAAATGGGTCACGGTGTAAGCGACACACGTGGAGCCATATTGAAGCACTGGGGATGATGCCACCACACTGCCGACGGCCGGCATCACCCGTTCAACCCAGGAATCCCCTGAGGACACATGGTGAGGACTCCCACGGACACAGCACCCACAGTAACTGCTTAGAGTGCCGTATTCTGGACACACTACAGAGATGCTCATACTGCATAACATCTGCCCCCACACAGCACAACAGTGTCAACTCCTACATGAGTTCAGTTTAGCTAAACCTTATTCCATAGATGCACGTTCAGGTCTGCCTGGGCCGAACCTTTCACTGCTGATGCATATAGTTCAGAAACCAAGACACACAACGCAAAGTCTTGTAGACCTCAGGTATTTATAGTTATACTGTATACATGACTAACCCACAAGACACTTGCACTCTCAAAAAGGCCAGTCAAACTTGGGACGTTGTGTAACTTGGGAAGTTTTTATTGTTACAACAGTAAAGTAGACCTGGTATACTGATACGCATTCGCTCATATTTTTCCAGTAAAAATCATATGAACTGGCTTGGACTGAATATTTCCAGAACAGTGCTACACAAATCTTTTTAAGTAGTGTTTGGGGGTTTTTCTTCCACAGACAGTGGTTGCTAATTTCAAATGAATGTCAGTTGGAACACACTTCTTCTTTTAAATGCATCCATTTGGCCCAGCTGAAAGCTGTGCTTACATTTCCACTAGATTGGAAAAATGATTTTGCGTATCGTACATCTATCTTACAAGATTGTCTCAAAAAGGATAATCACCTGATTCCTTAGAGTGACTCTTAAGAATGAAATTACAGATGATGTTGAGTAGCAAGGATACTACATTTTTAAGCAACATATACAATGCAGCATTGAACAAGATAAACCACTCTAACATAAAACCAATTCAGCATCATAATGCAATCAGTATAACTAGCAGCAACAGTAGACTTTCTAGTAAAACATGAGAAATTTCACTTCTGAATAGGCTTCTAAATAGAAAGTACTAAGTGTATTCCCGCTGAGTTCAGTTTAGTGTTTGGTGAGTTTGCTGCATCAGTAGCTTTCTAGCAATTTTACTGTGCTTTATAAAGGACTGGCACAGAGAAACAGAATATGAATCACGTTCTGACCAAAGGCCATCTGAGAGTGATTTAAGTCCTGCACACACTGGTATTCCAGAGTGTGTGTGCTTGCTGCACTGCTGAACTGTATGGGGGAGCTGCAGTTTTACTCCCTATTAATGTTAGAGTCAAATATGGAAAACAGTTCAGGAAGTGGTAAATGTACAACTGGGGTGTCTGGAGTAACATTCATAACATTCACGTTCACTTTTTTGGCTTTTGCTAAATCCCAGAGGCCAAGGCCCTTATGAGCTTTTGCATATGTTTAAAGGATATAATCCCCCCCTCTCTCTGTCTCTCTCTCTCTCTGTCTCTCTCTCTCTCTCTCTCTCTCTCTCTCTCTCTCTCTCTCACACACACACACACACACATGCACGTGGATACACACACGCTCGGCAATCGACATGCCTCCTCAGCGAGTGTAGAAAGGGCCTCCAGAAAAGTGAGTTGTCTTTTGCTGGGCTGCCATTGGCCCTTCATGCAGTGGTTTGGCAGGGTACGCCGGTGTTAACTCAAGGGCAGAGCGTGCGGCTGGTCTCCCAGCCCAGGGGCCTCTGGCACTCAGGAACCACATCACCTTCCCTCTGAGAGAACGCTCCTGGCGGACCGGGGCCCGTCATCCGTCTCGCTGATTTAATGAGGTGAGATAGAGAACTCAGAGCTAGCCACCCTTTATCCTCGGTGTACAATTTGGGATTAAAGTCTTACTGCGAGGAAAACGTTGTGGGGTTAGGGGCCTTGTGAAAATTCATGTTCAGACTTCCAGATGTGTGTTGTGTTGAAACAACAACAATGAGACACAGTAGGGTTAGAACTGTGTGAGGCTATAGAGGCTTTGAAGTGTTAGGGTCAGATTTGCACAGTGGGCGGATCTGAAAACTTGCATTAAATTATGTTTATAATATTACATTTATTACATATATAATTAATAATGATTATTATTAATATTTATTGTAATTTATTCTACACAGCTTCAAGAATTCATGTACATTTTAGCGACTGCACTTTGAAAAGCTGGTTTCAAAGGTTCCTTTAAACTTTGTCCAGGTAAATCAGCCTCTACTTTTTTGGAGAGAGCTCAGTGTTTTGGCAGCCTGCCATGTCTTGATGTCATTGTGCCACTGTCCTCCAAACAGGATGATGCAATGAAAGACAATCCAGTGCAGCCAGGCGGAGGTCCCGGTCCGACACACTCGCTCTCGCTGCCACGGCCCGTCCAACAGCTCCCCGCACTCGCAGACATGTGCTAAAAGCACTGGCGTGGAATATAATAAAAGACTGAAGCTTATGCAAAACACACAAACAGGATGTTCTAAGCGCAGACCGATTGTGGGTTTTGAGCTCCGCCAAGGACTGACCCACTGAAAACTGGCATCCAGTTACATCATCCTTTAGTGAGCGGATGCTCTGATTACAGGAACAGCAAACCCTGGTCTCTGGGGACCTGCGCTTTCAGTCCACTTGTCATACGTAACCCATCAGCGTGTCTGACCCAGGCGCAGCGCTAGCTGTGATGATAGTGCTTCGCATTCATATTTTGCAGACGTGAACAGCACAATAGGTTTAGAGCTCTTATGTGTTGAGCTGGAGTTATTCAACATGCCAGCGTGAACAGGTGTTCAGCAGGAAGTACACGACAAAGTGTACAGGAGTTATGTGTGTTCAGCTGGAGTTACTCAACATGTTCAAATAAACAGGGGTTGTGTGTTCAGCTGGAGTTACTCAACATGTTCAAATAAACAGGGGTTGTGTGTTCAGCTGGAGTTACTCAACACGTTCGAATAAACAGGGGTTGTGTGTTCAGCTGGAGTTACTCAACACGTTCGAATAAACAGGGGTTGTGTATTCAGCTGGAGTTACTCAACATGTTCAAATAAACGGGTTGTGTGTTCAGCTGGAGTTACTCAACACGTTCAAATAAACAGGGGTTGTGTGTTCAGCTGGAGTTACTCAACACGTTCGAATAAACAGGGGTTGTGTGTTCAGCTGGAGTTACTCAACACGTTCGAATAAACAGGGGTTGTGTATTCAGCTGGAGTTACTCAACATGTTCAAATAAACGGGTTGTGTGTTCAGCTGGAGTTACTCAACAAGTTCAAATAAACGGGTTGTGTGTTCAGCTGGAGTTACTCAACACGTTCAAATAAACGGGTTGTGTGTTCAGCTGGAGTTACTCAACATGTTCAAATAAACGGGTTGTGTGTTCAGCTGGAGTTACTCAACACGTTCAAATAAACGGGTTGTGTGTTCAGCTGGAGTTACTCAATACGTTCGAATAAACAGGGGTTGTGTGTTCAGCTGGAGTTACTCAACATGTTCAAATAAACAGGGGTTGTGTGTTCAGCTGGAGTTACTCAACATGTTCAAATAAACAGGGGTTGTGTGTTCA
Organism: Brachyhypopomus gauderio; assembly: GCF_052324685.1. NCBI lineage: Eukaryota > Metazoa > Chordata > Actinopteri > Gymnotiformes > Hypopomidae > Brachyhypopomus > Brachyhypopomus gauderio. The sequence goes on from NC_135219.1 coordinate 8,110,693, forward strand.
GCTGGAGTTACTCAAGACGTTCGAATAAACAGGGGTTGTGTGTTCAGCTGGAGTTACTCAACACGTTCAAATAAACGGGTTGTGTGTTCAGCTGGAGTTACTCAACACGTTCAAATAAACAGGGGTTGTGTGTTCAGCTGGAGTTACTCAACATGTTCAAATAAACGGGTTGTGTGTTCAGCTGGAGTTACTCAACATGTTCAAATAAACGGGTTGTGTGTTCAGCTGGAGTTACTCAACACGTTCAAATAAACAGGGGTTGTGTGTTCAGCTGGAGTTACTCAACATGAATTTTCTTTTACTTCAGACAGTTAAAAATGTTTTACTTTTTATATACAAAAGCATTGTTATATTTTGAATGTTTAAGTTGGAACTTTTCTTAATGACATTGTAAAAACATACTAAAAGTAATTTGCATGAAGCCCTTCCAAACGATTCCCTAACGGGATCAGGCTCCGGAATTCCACACAGACGTCTGGACGCACTACAAGTTTGCTGCTTAGTAATGATGCTAATAACGAATGCACAGGAATCTAATTGTTTCCCAGAAGGATGGATGTGTGGTAGTGTAACTGCCCTTTGAGTGGCAGTGTCTCCTGCCTGGCACACCCATACATCCTCCTGTAATGAGCAGTGATACTAGCCCAGGGGAAAACTTGACTAAACGTAGGCAAAAAGCATATTGGGGGGGAAGTGTTTGTCATTTTGGACATGACATTCATGTTGTTGTGCTGTTGCGGTGGATCCGGTACACTACAACTTGGAAATGCCATCTGATACTCATCACACATCTTTACTGTAGCCACAATTATTGTACAAGATGCCGTATGGACTATTCTTCAGATAAAAGGTTTCTCCTCCTTCTTGAACTAATGTAACATAAAAGAAAATAAATGTTGATCTTTTGCATAAAGATGCATATTCAACATGTAAAGGCTTCATGGTTTTGTTTTCATATGCACATGTAAACGTGTTTAAGAAGTCGAGCAGATGAACGTGTCACAGACACAAACGTTTCAGTGCGGCCTCAATAACGCAACACTACCTTTTCTAATCGAGTTACAAGCTTGTCAGAATTTCCTTCAGCACAAGTAAACACTCTCTTCTCTCAGGCTTTTAAATTGCCCAAGTACAATTATGCGACCAAATGGAATTGCAGATGTTCTGAAGTCAATGAAACATCAATAACCCCAGCTGAGAGTGTTTACTGCCTGTGTGCTCCTTCAGAGACGGCATGTTGGAGTCTCTTTGAAGTCGTCTCTTGAGTGTTTTGCAACATTCTGAAGTGAGCGTGACTCATAGTGATACCTGTCTCTGTGTGAACCGGCTCTCTTCTGAGATCGTCTGGACTTTCTCATGACTTCCTCTGGTGCTTTTGCTTGGATAATGAACATTGATTTGAATCTATATGCTTTCACTGCAGAAATGTGGCTTGTCTGTCTGTGTGTGAGTGTGTGTGTGTGTGTGTGTGTGTGTGTGTGTGTGTGTGTGTGTGTGTGTGTGTGTGTGTGTGTGTGTGTGAGGACTAAACCCAGCGCCACGGGTTGTCACGGCATCAGAAGCGGGTGTAGCCTGTAGTCACCTGAGCCGCTGTAGAAACACTGTGCTCTCAGTTTCTGGCTCTGGCTCAGTAGCTATTTCGTCACTTTCTAATGGGAAGCTGCACTTCCTGACCCGTCTGTGTGCTGTACGAGGGTAAGACAGCGTGTTGCTCATCTGCTGGGGACAGGCAGAGTGGGGCCTGGTGTTGGCACGGATACCACGCTCCTGTCTGATGGAGCACTGCCACTAATCTCAGGGCGGTGATGCCGCCATAGCAACAATCTGCCATGGCATATGTGTCTTCTTCCGCTCTAATGTCCATTCCCTGTCTCTCTCTCTCTCTCTCACACACACACACACACACACACATGCATACACACACACACACACACACACACACGCACACACACACACACACACACACACACACACACACACGCCCACACATGCATACACACATACACACACCCACACACGCACATATACACACACATGCACACACACATACACGCATACACACATGCAATAACACGTCGAGTTTTGGTTCCCTAGAGACCAGGCGGTGACTGGGTCTTGCCTTTTGCCCAGCTCAGGTGACATTAACCCAGCTAAACGCTGATGTCAGGACAGATGAAGCCATGGAGATAAGTGTCGGTGCAGCGCGTGACAGCACACACTCTCTCTCCCCGAACTCCTCACTCACTCACATTAATGCAATTCAGCCAGGTGACAGTAATACATCCTGCATGCAAAACCCACACCGCAGAACTCGCCGGGCAGGTTTCGAGGTGAGCTGGGACATAGAGGGTACTGAGTGGGCAGTTCTGGAGGGTGTTTCGGAGTTTATCCGTTTTTCTTTGGTGGTATATCTCTGCTTGTTAGCTATAATAGCACAGGTTTGGTTAATGTTGGAGACAGAAGCCCCAGCAGGTCTTCGGCGCCATTAATCAACAAGCGAAGGCTTTTTGCTGTGAGGGTAATGATTGTTTCTGCCTCCCTAGTGCTGCCTGTGCATTTCTCCAGCACGCGGCTGATAGGGAGATGTGACCGGGCTCATTGGAAACAGGGCAGTTTTGTATTAAAATCTGATTGATGGCCCTGCTGCTCCAGAGCGTTCGTGGAGAGCGCGGTGAGGCGCGGGAGAGGAAGCAGCCCTCGCTGTCTCTTTATGACTCACGCCCAAATGACAGACTAACTCCCTCCGGCTCCCCCGACCAGCCGGCAAACCCGGAGCCTGAGTCTGAACATCACGCGCGGCGAGAGTTTAATTCCATCAGTGCCGCGTGAACGTGTGTGTGTGCGATTGAGAACAGGAAGAGACGCGCGGGCAGCCGCAGAGCCGGACGGCCCAGCGCCAGCAGACGGACCGCGGGGGATGAGGGAGACAGTGGGTGCATCGAAACTCTTAGCAACAGTGAGATCTGATTATTATGGGTAACCGCGGCGATGGCTCCTCCCTGTTTCTGACAGGGCAGCAGCTTGAGTGGATGATGGACTGCAGTGTGTGCATTAGTTCTTCTGGGGGGGGGGCGTGCACGAGACTTCAGCAGGCACTCTCTGCAGCAGCCAATGACAATGGATGCAAATGTATGTTAACCACATTCGAGGAATTTGCATGTGGCACCTATCTGTGACGTGGGAGCGCTGTGTTCCTTTTGACCTCGGCACAGAATGTAAACCTTAAAATGATTCAAAGGCTCCTGTTGAAAAGCTGCGTGGCGTGTGTTGTGTGCCGTGTGCCGTGTGCCGTGTACCGTGAGACAGCTCGGGTTCAGAAGTGATTACCACTCTTCCTGTACTCGGCTGGACACATTGCTACACTTAATTGCTAATCTCAGTAGCGCTGCACTGACAGGGCACATATAATATCCTGTAAGCTAGCAGCTAATGAAGCTGCAGGCGTCTGCCGCAGGGCCAGTGTCTGTGCTGTGTCTGTGTCTGTGCCGTGTCTGTGTCTGTGCTCCCGCCGGTGTGGTCACTGTGAGTGGACGTGAGGCCGCGTGAGGTGACGCACACGACCAGCCATGGCCATTTTGTTTACCAACATGAAAAAGAGTCCGGCCTCGCAATAATTGCGCTCTTAGTGTCTCCTGTCACTTTGATTTGTGGTTTTGCATATTCTTTTGTTGCATTTGCAGCTACTCTGTAGAGGAAAGTGTGAGCAAATGATGTCATTAGGATGGGCACGGACAATGAAATAGAGAAGGCATATTACACAAGAAGCATGCAAAACTCTAAAGTAAGTGCAGGAATATAGTGGAGCAGGTGGGAGGCACTGATTCTCAGTCAGGTGACGTGCTTCGTCCCTGGTGTGATGGCAGTCTGGTTACAGCCAGACAGACTGCCGGTAGTCAGTGCTCAGATATGCAAAGCAGACAGTTTTTTTCAGGAGATAGGCTACAAGGCATCATACTGGAATACATATTCACTGGAGGCTACAAATCCTTAAAGTATTCCTGTAAAATCTCCCACAGTAGAACAAGGCTCTCTGTTGATAGGCCATGCATCGATATTCCACCATGGGTGCCACTGCTGATTTGAGAACACATTATGGATGTCATAGGAGAGCTGAGTAGAATTTATAGGTTAGCAAATAGATTCTTAAGTAACAGACATCTTGCTCATGCTGTTTTTCTATGGGGTATCACATATTAAATGCCCAGTGATATACAATATTACATGTATTTATAGCAGATGATGCACTGGACAGAAGGAATTGTGAATACACGGCTGTGGACACTTGGCAGGAATGGGTCTTGATGCAGTATATATTCACTTCAGACACCTTTTATTCTCAGAGCACTTGCAGAAGGAGTGGACACGTTTCAGTTCGAGGTTAACCAAGGTGAATGGGTATCACACTGCATTCATCTCTCCCATTACCAACATAATATAGAAGGTGTCACTTACATTATCACCTTCAGCACTGCAGCTTTAATGTAGGAAGACATTACGTCCATCGGTCTGGATGAAGGATCTTGTTCTGCTCCCTCTGTGCAGGTCTACGTGCAGGTCTACGTGCAGGTCTACGCTGATTCCTCATCGTTACGTCGTCTCGTTGGGCTTTCACTGTTTGTTTTCAGAGCTAAGGCCTGCTCAGCGGAGACCAGGCCCGGACTGAGATGGACAGAGTGACACTGGCTGACCTTTAAGAAGAGGGAAAGAAGGAACCACATTAGTTTGTTTGGATCTGAAAAATGAGGTGAGATGATAAAACTGGACAGTGTCTGCTCCCTCAGGCTAGTAATAAAAAAGTGCCAGCATCTATGCCTGCAGGCTAGACATTCCTAGTTGCCTTAGCCTGAGCTGTTTGACATCCTATTGGAAGGCACCAGTTTAGCAACCGGGGGTGAAGCAAATGAGAGTGTTGTCAGCCAGTGTCTTTCCCACGAACGAGGGCTGGAATTTGACCTTCGCTCCTACTCGCTGTGAGGAACTGACACCAGTCTTATGAGTGACGGCGTGATTGTCGGGCGGTGGCGTGATTGTCGGGCGGGTGGCGTGATTGTCGGGCGGTGGTGTGCCCCGCTGGGCTGGCGTGTGCAGAGTGACTGCTTTAAATCCCCCTTTGTGATCGAATTAGGCGGAAGGAATTCATTTGGACGCGCCGATGTTCTCCGCAGCTCGACGAATCCGACCGCTCGCTGGTCCGCAAGGGTTCGGGAGGAATCAATGGGACATGGTCTCAAAGGAGGAACCGACTGCCATTCGCAGCCTGGTGGAGGGACGGCTGGAGCAGTCGGACTGGATGGATGGTCATTAAAATGGTTTTTACATGAGTTGTGCACACCCAAAGACAAACTCCAGCTTTCTTACCAACAACGTCCCCTCCTCCTCTTGCCTTCCCGCCCCAAGGCGCTGCTGGCATGTTGGCCGATTGCTGGCTTTCTCACTCTGAACTCAGCCTTGCATCATGTTGAGATAAATGAGACAAATAGGAGAGACACACACTCGGGTGGCCGTGGCAACCTGCTCCAGTGCCAATGGGACTCTCAAAGCACTACCCCCCCCATAATGGCTTTGCTGCCTACCCCCATGGTGTAAAGAGAATGTGGAAGTCTAGGCTGGTATTGATACTTAAATCATAGTTTCACCACATCATGTAAAGATAAGGTCCCCGTTCCAACCCTATTTCAGCCTAAACGTGTCTTTTAGCCCTACAGTTTCAGTTGTGATGGCAGTGTCATAGTTATAAGCTCAGTTACACTGTCAAAGATGCAGCTTCATCTGGATGGATGCAGTCAAATGCTCTTGAATTAATCAAGGCAGATGTCCAAATGTCCATTTCTTCCCTCACCAACTGCTATGTGGACCACAAAGTTCAGGTGCATTCAGTCACAAGTCGCAGTGATATGGCTTCACCAACATGGTGAGTTCCAGACACGGTTCAGAGGCTGAATGCCGTGACTGGACATATCCGCTCTCACTCTAGGGCACACCGACTGTCCTACTTACACGTTACAGGCGTGAGTTCTGAGTGGCAGCTAGGATACTCCACAAACCTTTTACCGCTGGTCAGTGGTTGGCGGTTCTTCTGTGTTGGCATGTAGCACTGTGGTCGGGGCAGTGTCTCCGTGATACTATTGTGCAACACGGGCCACCATCGGGCCAACTAGATTCCTCTCCTCCTCATGTTCCCTTGTGGTTTGGAGAAGCTTCAAGAAGGGTCCTTGAATGGTTGCTTTGAGAGGGATGCAAATACCATCTTGTGTGTGTGTGTGTGTGTATTAAATTAGTGTAAGGAATGTGAAAATGAGTCTGTTTTTAGGGTAATTTTACAATGATTCTAGGAGATACAGTTAGCATTGAGTAAAATAAGGAGTATTGTGTTTAAATACAGCTTTCATTTAAATTTGGTTGAAGAACATGTTTTGACTATTTCTCCCTATAGTACTCATACATGAGTCTCATCAAGGACATAAATGCGTCTCCTCAAGGACATACATGAGTATCATCAGGGACATGGGTGAGTCTTATCAAGGACAAAATGAGTCTCATCATAGACATGCATGAGTCTCAAAGACATGCGTGAGTCTCATCAAAGACATGCATGAGTTTCATCAAAGACATGCATGAGTTTCATCATAGACATGCGTGAGTCTCATCAAAGACATGCGTGAGTCTCATCAAAGACATGCATGAGTTTCATCATAGACATGCATGAGTTTCATCATAGACATGTGTGAGTCTCATCAAAGACATGCATGAGTTTCATCATAGACATGCATGAGTTTCATCATAGACATGCGTGAGTCATGTTCAGTAACATGCAGTGCTGTCATCATTACACAGCCAGTTTACATGTGTTTATTTGCCACTGCATACATGTGTACAAATAAACTAGAGAGGCATACAGTGGATGAGGGAGAGAGAGAGAGAGGGAGAGGGTGAGAGAGAGAGGAAGAGAGAGAGACACAGAGATAGAGAGAGGAAGAGAGAGAAAGAGAGAGAGAAAGGGGGAGAGAGAGAGAGAGAGAGAGAGAGAAGAGAGAGAGGGAAAGAGAGAAAGAGAGAGAGAGAAAGAGAGGGTGAGAGAAAGAAAGAGAGAGAGAGAGGGAGAGAGAGAGAAAGAGGGAAAGAGAAAGAGGGAGAGAGAGAGAGAGAGATAAAGAGGGAAAGAGAGAGAGAGGGAGAGAGAGAGAGATAAAGAGGGAAAGAGAGAGAGAGAGCGAGAGAGATAAAGAGGGAGAGAGAGAGAGAGAGAGAGAGAGAGAGAGAGAGAGAGAGAGAGAGAGAGAGAGAGAGAATAGGGGTCACAGTGGAAACTCTGACTCATCTGCTCCACTCTGCCACTCAGAGCCCAAATCAATTTAGCATTGAGTCACCACAAGACTTCCTCGCACTCTTTCTATGCATGTGTGTGTCTCTCTCTCCCTCCCTCTGTCTGTGTGTCTCTATCTCTCCCTCCCTCTGTCTGCGTGTCTCTATCTCTCCCTCCCTCTCTGTCTGTGTGTGTGTCTGTGTGTTTGATCGAGCTGAAGATTGATTTTCCTCCTCATAGCCCACAGCAGGAGGGCATTTTTCTTTACATGGTAGCCTGCAATCATGTCTCCAGAACTCTGCATCTACACACTCGTGTGCATGCGAGCCTTTCTGCATCGGCCCATCTCTAATACACCGACGTTTCCCAGCATATATTATATTTATGTTCATCTTCATTCCTGCAATGACCTCAGCCACTTCTCTGAAGCATCTCTTAACCTGGGACACAGTGTTCAGTTAACACTACAGTGTCAAACCAACTCCAACTTCTCATCGCACGTGCAAATTTGTACCCTGTATCATATATAGCGCATTTAACCCTGGAGTGGCTACGCAGACACAGGCCTGTGTCTTTAACCTCCCCTCTGCAGACCTCAGCACAGAGAGGCGTATACCTCAAAGGTTACTTGCTGGGAGGTGGCAGCCGTCATGTCTTGTGCGTGGAGGATGTTGAATCAAACGCGAGTGGAGCGCGAGAACTTCCTCTCATAATGAAAGGCCTGCGTGAACGTGGGCACACTGAGTCTGAACGTGTGGGCCGAGACAACACGTCCTGAAAATAAACACGGGGGATTTCTCACCATCAAAGGCACCTGCATGTTCTCGTGGTTCTGTTTGTTCACATATTTGTACCATACACTTTGCATTTAAGTAATGATGTCAAATCGCTGCACTATAACTGAATTAAGCGTGAGTCCTGTGTTTAGACATATTTTCAGATCTGGTACAGAATACAGAAGGACGCGCACGCGCGCACACACACACACACACACACACACACACACACACACACACACACTCTGGCAGCAATGGAAGTGCTGAAGCTACAGAGCGCGGGACACGGGACGCGCTGACCCGTCCTTGATGTTCGGAACAGGAGCAGGCAGCACTTTGATAAGCGGTGCCCTACATGCGCGTGCGTGCGTGAGCCCGGGCGGAGAAGTGACGTGTGTTCCGCTGTCACGGCGCTCTGGCAACTCACGCCGCGACACTCGCGTCCTCTTCCACGCGCACACTAGTGCGATGACAGCACCAGGCACCGGCTCGGAGGCTCTCGTTGTATTTGGCTACAATCATATGATATGAGACGTTCTGTTATTTGTTGCTAGGGATACCGGCGCTGCTGGAATCTGTGACCAGGAGAGTCATAAAAACTGGCAGCATATGCAGAATGTGTTATTCACTGTCGATCATGTACGCGCGTCTGTCCCGGTGCCTGCTGTGTGCTGCAAGCAGCGCTGTTAAATGATTTATTTGGAAGGCTTACACAACATGGTGTATGGCGGTTGAGCCTTCGACGGCATATCTCTTAAATGCAAGAAAGCTCACAAGAATCAGGACACGTGGAGATGGGTTTTGACAGTATCGGCTGCTCATTCTCAAGTAAATAAACACGTAGAAGGGAAATGTTCAACTTGCTAGAGTGTCAGTTGGATCTGAAGCGCAGCGTGGGTGAGAAGTCTGATGGTTCACATCAACCGCACTCAGATGCAGCTTTGACCTGCAGCATCCACTGATAATCCCCCACCCCCACCCCCCCCCCCCCCCCCATGTACAAATCCCATTTGCGATCAAGGAACACGATAATGTGAGTTCACATGCTACTGACCAAAACAGCTACTGACCAAAACAGCCACCGACCGACGTTACAATCTGGATGTTCTCTGAGTCGGATTCTCCGAACAGCCAGCACGGCAGGAGCGAGCCAAATGGGTCAGCCCCACTTCCTGTTCCAGCGTCATGAAAATTTCATACGGTTTCGAGATTCTTTATGAATGGGCAAGAGTGCTGGCAATTAGCAGCTGGGAGAGCTCGCAGCCCTCCCAGCGAGGAAGCCCTCCGTCTGGGCATGGGTGCCTAACCCCCCAGCACTTCTCAGGAAGTGTTACCTCGCAGTCTATCGGAGAGGGGCCGCGCTCTGCTGGCGTGGGCGCCCCTTGGCGTGCGGCGCAGAGCTTTAAGAATGGAGGCGGGTTGTTGTTTCGAGTGACTCATCCCCATTGATGAGGAGCTCGGTGATCAATTCCACTTCAGGGACCGGCGAAGAGTCTCCTTTCCCGCCGAAACAACCCACCCACCCATCCCAGCATCCAACCTGTCTGGGCTTCACCGGCTCCCCCGGATACAGCTGGAGCCCAAATTAGCCTCCACTCGCCTCTCAGCCTCCTGATTTTCTCTTTCCCTTTCTCTCTGTGTCTCTCTCCTCGCCTTCACCCCCTCCCTCTCTCTCTCTCTCTCTCTCTCTCTCTCTCTGTCTTTCTGTCTCTCTCCAGCAATGGATACCGAGGAGACAACAGGAAATCAATTCACCACTTGGGAAGAAACGACGTCTTTGTCATTGTCCCCTTACCTAACGGTGTTAATTTGAATGTGGGGTTTGACTGTGGATGTTTCAATCACTAATGGTGCTGCAGAAAGTGATACATTCCCACAGCCCATACAAACATCCACTCCAGCTGTTACACACACTAGCATGAAGCATGTAAGACTATTTGAGTGTCTAGCTGAGCTTGGGGAGGTTGTGTTTGTGACTCAGCTGGCTGAGGTCTGAGGAAGCTACAGAATTACAGAAACTTTACAGAGCAGACCAAATATATTCTAGATTTAATATTACTCTGTGTAGAAACGGTGTAGTGTTACCTGTAACTTCCATCTGTGCTCTGCTTTCATTAGTCACTGTATTATGAACAATAAGCAATGTCAGCTAGCAGCTATCACCTTACATGACCTGAATAGCAATTTGGACTTTTTGTTGAACTTTATGATAGGTCCATATGTATATTAAAACATCCAGTAATGTTAATTTGTCATCTGGATATATTTACATACAAAACCATGCAGGGTATATGTTGCTCATATAGCGTGTTATTCTTTTTGTGTGAATCTTTTTCCATATTCAAATGTTATAAAACTGTTATAAGACTGCGACGTCCAAATACCGCCTGTCTGCTCCAGTACACCTGTGATTGGCTTCATCCTGAGCAGCAGACAGATTTCTCCTCGTCTGCTTTTAACTGGTGGTGCTTGTAGACCTGCTGCAGCCTGAGAGGAAGCCGGCGTTCACGTTGCAATTATGACGGTCTGCTTATTATCCTGCCATTACTATGGTTCCTATTATTTATTGTAGTGGCACGATAATTATGTTTACCGTACTGTTACACTAGAATGAGAACGAGGTTAGGGACCAAAAAATACAGCCCATAATTCCCCACGGAGACAATCAGAGCCTTTGTGAACTGCAGAGTTCCTGAAAGCATCAGCACAATAGTTTTTTTTCCCCCTCCAAATAAAATCAATACAGCTATTGCCTCAGCAAAAGTAAATAACAGATCGAGTGTGTTTACTGTGTAACCTTCACTGCATCTTCGAGTCTCCTGTAGTGTTTGTCGTGACCGCAGACACCCATGCAGAGAGGCTCTTGGGTTCTGTGACTGCTGCTCTGTTATTTTATTACCATATTCACATTGGCCAGTGCCTGTGCTCAGCACACAGCAGTGAACAGAATCCAGCCTGCCTGGTACCCATCTGCTCTGGTCCCATGCACAGGGACACCGACCATATCAAAGTAAAAACGCCATGTGTCCTTAATCCTTTATAGGATTTCCACTGGAATAATTCATTATATACATAAAGTCATAAAAACCCAAAACAAATGTTCTTTACCTTTATGAGCTTTCTCAGCCCAGCAATATATATATTCAAATTCAATGTTTGGGCGTGGATATTGTTTTGATCATACTTGGGCAGTGAGATCTTGTATTTTGACACCAAGCCATTTTCAGCTAGTGTGATGTGGACAGGTGTGAGGTGGGACTGAGGAATGTGGTATGAACATGTAGGTTTAGTCTGGTGGGAAAGATGTTTCCTCTCCTGGCACAGGAAGTTCCTATTGAACGACACTCACGTAAATGAGCACACAGGAACCTTTAAGAGAGCATGAGTGAAGTTACTGGTGCTTTCATCCAGCATCCTAACCATCAGATCCGGTTCTTCAATGTTTGGTTTTCGTACTAGATTTATGGAAAACTTTAAAAGTTCACGCTACAGTGATATTTTACAATGAAAGTAGGGCATTTAAGTAGAAGCATGAAATGGTGATTTTCTCATCTAAAACTGTTTATTGAAACAAAAGGCGACAACAGTGGTGGGTAAACCCCAGGAAAAATGCCAATATCTCAACAACTTGCCGTGTGTCCTTGAGTATCAATTACAGCTTGACATTGATGTCTCATGCTGTTCACAAGTCGACGTATCGGTCTGCTGAGTCATGGTATCCCACTCTTCCTGAAGGGCCCTCAAGTGTAATTGAGGTTCTGGGGTACAGAGTAATGAGCCTCTACACGGTGACTCAGCTGATCCTGTAGGTTTTATATGGAATTCAGGTGTGGAGAAAGTGCAGGTCGCTCCATTTGAGGAGCCCCAGTCTCCAGCAGCCGTTCCTTAATGATGTGACCTCGATGAGCTGAAGCACGTCATCCATGAAGATGAAATTAGGCCTGTGTTGTTCCTGCAGAGGTATAATAACTGGATTAATGTTATTCAAGTAGTATGGGCTTGTCACAAAGACACACCTGCCCACACTAACACCACCACCACCACCACCAAAGACTTGTCTGGTGACAACAGTGGCTGATGCACTGTGCTCTCCTTGATGTCCCCAACATCATTGGCGGCCATGATTTCTGCTCACTTTGAATTGACTTTCATCAGTGAACACTGAGGTCCACTGGTCCCTCCAGTGTAAATGCTTCCTGGCCCATGCAGGACGATGACACCTGTGTCTGATGGTGTGGTCAGGTCATCCTTCAGGTCGTCTAGCACGTAGTCCCCTGTGATGTAAACGGTTTCGAGTGGTCTGACATGACACTTGGGTGCCTCTCACCTCCATTCAATGTGCTTGGAGCTGTGTGGCATTCATCAACCGGTTCCACTGGGCACTGTTCACAATGAAGCTGTCACCAGTGTGGGACGTGGCCAAAGGACGTCCACTTCTGTGCCTGTCTGAGACTCTTCCAGTCTCTCTGTATCTCTGTTGCAACCTGCTGATGACACTCTGACACTAGAAGCTCAGTGGCCACTTCCGTCTGAGAACATCCTGTTTGAACCCTTACAATGGTGAGGTACTGATGATCTGAATTATGTAGCGTCATCTCAGTCTCATTATATCAAAATGTGAACAGCATGATGAGGAGGACTGTTTAAATTAAACTGTTTAAATACCAATTCTAATTGAAGCAGGAAATGTATTGGTAATATTATTTTCTTTTTTATTGGTATGTACTATATAAAAATAGTAAAGAATTTTATGAATGATATTTGACTCATGAGTAATATTAAGTTATTAGTCTCCTTATGTGGTACCTTACATGCTACATTCAGTTTTGTTTTGGAAGGGAGGATGATTTAGCTGAAAATGCATGTTTTGAAAAGCTTGAGGTTATTTGAAATATCAGAATTACGTTGAAATGTCAGAAACATGCCACCCAGTACTGTGTACATGCTCATCCATCAGTCTCCTAGTGAGTGTTAACAGGCTGGTCTGCTTAAGTGCTGATTCAGTATGGTTTCATCTGCAGATCAGACAAGCTGTACAATCAAATCACAAAGCACTGTTAAAGGAAAAAAATCACAAATTCTCACAAAGTATACTTCACAAGAAATGCAAAGTATATTTGACAAGCTCTTGATCTCCGGGGCCCTGATCTGAAGCTGCTCATATCCTTTGAACTGTTAGTTCTCTTTCATGAATGGAGAATATCGCATGCACATGACAATGATGGACTTTTTTGTGGGTCTGTAGTTGTGTAGCAATTGTAACCAAAAAACAGTGCTTGGCCTTGTTGCCCCACTCCAAACCACACCATGCTGATACACATTTCTTTAAGGTATGAAAAATGCAGCCCCTTGCACTGTAGACTAGGGTTGCAACGGTATGAGATTTTCACGGTATGATAACCGTCTCAGAAAATACCGCGGTATCACGGTTATCACGGTATCACAGTTAGTTTGTATATTATTAAAAGATACACTGACCCTTAAAGAAATTACAAGTTTTTTTTGTTCAATTAACTATTTATTGTAGAAACCTGGAACTATTGTATACAAAATGTCTCCTTTAAAAAAATAAGCTGTACACATGTTTAAATAAATACTGCAAAATTAGATAAACCTAAATCATGGATTTCAGTACAATTATTTAAGTTTAAATTATTTAATATCTGATAAACTCAACCTGGGTCAGTGTCTGATCAACAACTGTTGTAAACGTCCGTTGTACTGCCAAGTTAGAATATAACCAGATACTGCAGAAAGAGAGGATTTATTTCTGACATGACCCTCACAATAGAGATTTCTATTTTAAGGCTTTCACACCGAGTCTGGTTTTAACATATGAAAAACAGGCACGTAAAATTTTGAAAATGAACGCATGTAAATTAATGGCATCTTTCACATCCAGTGAAAGCAAGGACCTTAAAAATCTATGGATTTACACTTTCACTAGTGACCGTAGCGCGCGACTCGGCACAGTTCTTTTGTCTTAGGTTAACAAATACGAGCCTCTTGTAATTCCAGGACGAAACATGAGAGAACGTGAAGACGTTAAGATTGGGCGTTTTGAAAATAAACAACCATTAAATAATTTAATAAAAAGCGAATTATTTTGAGTATATGTATAAATATTTAACTTAATTAAGTTTAAGGTGCTGGGAAATATTGAAACGGACCTTTAAAGTTACGTACAAGTGCTTTAATTCCACCTTATAAAGGTGTATGAACCCTGCAAACATGACTTTGTTCATTGCGCTGAGGCGCGACGCGCGCAAAGTTACAAAATTCGAGACGTGCACGACCTCGCGAATCGACAGCGCGCGAGACCCGCGCTCACCGGCGGAGCCACCGCGATTACGTCATTTTCGCCGCTGATTTTAGTTAAGCTTTTTTTTTTGTTAAAAAATTTGTTAAGTCTAATGCACTTTCTGCCATTCTCACTGCTGTGTGCTTAGTAGCTGAACCGGAGCGGAGTTGCGCATGCGCGGGTCAGTTTCTCCGCTGGCTTGCTTTTTACCGGTAATAAGCAAACGCACACGGTATGATAACCGTGCATTTTAATACCGTGGTATACCGTGAAACCGGTTACCGCTGCAACCCTACTGTAGACACGCTCCTCTAATCGCAAATGTGCTCGAATTACTGTAATTGTAGCCCAGGCAGTCAGCTAACTACAGCACAATATGCCACAGGCATGTTCTGATTTTCTGATTTCGGTCTGTTGGCCACTTCAGCAAGAATGGAAGTTACTGCCCTCAGCTGTAATAACAGTTTGGGTATCCGTACAGGGCTCAGCGTCGTGAGAGTCTCTGCCTTCTGTGTACACTGGCATGCTTCCCGCTGCCAGCAGTGAGTGAACCTGCATGTCTGACCGATAGGGTTGATTCTTGGGTGAAGTCAGAGAGATGCTCACAGTGGCCAGAGTGAGAGAAGGGACAGCCACAAAGATTTGTAATTAAACCTATCAGCACAGGAGCTGGACATGCACCTCTGACCTAAATCCGCCGTTCGGAATGCTAAAGAATGCAGGATCCCAATTAGGAGACTCCTGATGCCAGCACAGCACTGCGAGCGCAGATGAATGAGAAATAAGGTCTATTTTTGACCACTGTGGAAAGGCTCGTTGTGAGGATGGGGTTCTTCCATTGAGATGTTCTGTAAGACAGCAGAGCTGAATGGCTGTGTGAGCTCGGTGGGACACAGATGAACAGGGCGACTGCCACCTGCACCGTCACAGGAAACACCACGGCAACCAGACTTCAAAGGAGTGACAGACACAGAGATAAGCACACACACGTACACACACACACACACACACCAGTGTTTGCCCACGCTGTCTCTATAGCAGCCACAGATAGGTCAACAATGCTTGATGCATAAACAGAATGGCACAGTATAACATGCATCACTGTGTTCTGCCAGCCTCTGTAATTTGCAACAGCAAACAATACTGGCAGTAAACGAATAACCAGAAGGAGCAAGAAGGAACACGTCCGCATTGTTAAGGAACTCATTTGTGACACTAGCATGTAAAATTGACGTTAATGTATTATTACAAGACAGGATTCCTTATAAAACAAACAGAACCTTTGACCAGAAATGTAAGGGAATTTCCCTTGTATGGTGGTCCTGTGTGGTCCCAAGTGTATGGATGCATGTTGCCATGGCAGCAGAAGTGGCAGGTGGTGAATCTGAGCACTACAGCTATCTTATGGAGGATGCAGTTGTAGCATGAAGAACAGAACCTTCAGTACAAATGCAAGTTACGTTTTCAGCACAATGAAGTTCCTTCGGTTTAAAACTTTTCCACCGAATCGAAATAAATGATACGACAGAAGATAACACTAGACTTGTGCTCGAGGTTTGGATGAGTGTGGATTTGCCTGGGAGAGCAGGGGGAAAAAGAAACGCTTTTGATATGATAATGTGAGAAAACAGGCTTCAGTAGCAGGCTGCCTGGTATACAGTGTGTAATGTATTTGCCCTGGAGTTACAGAAACCCATCTTTATAATCCAGTCAGGGCATGCGTATGCTTGACAGATCGCATCTTTGAAGAGGGTATTCATCACTTACGGGAGCAGGACAGACTGTTTACCCTCTCAGTCAGTCAGCCCGTTTGAGTGACAGCAACACTGTGCCCTTAGCAGGTGTCACTTTTCTGCACCTAGTCTTATTTGCATAAAGTTTGACCTTTGTTAATTTTGCATAAGGCTATAGGGGCAAATGCCCATGAGGCACTAATATGGCCTTTTGGTGCACAGTCTAAGTGAATGAGTAAAGCCTGTTCGGTCTTCCGGACCAGGGAGCAGGTCACTGTACATCACCTAACTTACTCTTTGGGGTTTTTTGTCTGCAATGTGCTTCCTTACACACAGGCTAGAGGACAGAAGGCTGAGTGACACAGCCAGAGGAGACAGATTAAGATTTTAGTCATCCACACTGACCTTTAGAGATCTTCTAGGATGGATCCTGGTGTCCCCTCTTGGCTGTCAGGCACTACCACAGTACACAGGCTGGGACCTATTTTTATACTCTGTATTCCTTGAAGTCTTCCTGTCTGTGTCATGAGGTTCAGCTGCCGTTACTTAATAGGTTGCAGCAATATTCATAGGCATGTCAGTAAGCAACAATTAACGAGTGGTGGTCTTAAGACGCAAAACACCTTAAGCAAATCTCTGAAGCTGTGCCAAGACACCCCCCCCCCCCCCCCCCCCCCTTGGTGCTGAGCCCTTGTTTTCTCATTCGAGGGGGACATTAAAGTTGAGTAACTTTGGACCTGGCCCTCTGAAATGGGTCACTCCACACCAGACGTAGAGGGTGTTGGCGTACGTGAGGTTGGAGCCGGTCGTGCAGGAGACTGCGGGGGAGGGGAGGACACACAAGCGGGCGCTTCTCTGTCCACAGCTGCGGACCAGCGTTTATGAAACGGGGCCTCGAAAAAAAAAAAAGAGCATTTTGTGTGTGACAGATACATTTTCATAAAGCGTGGGTACAATGAGTTCCGTGCGCCAGAGGAGAGTCGTTGCGAGAGCTGGGCTGTGTCAGGGGGAGGGAGGCAGCCAGAGTGAACAGCCTCGCCTGTGTTTCCCGGCCAGCTGTGTGCATTCCGTCTGACGGCCCACATTCCAGGAGCGGAGTTGCTCAACCCTCCTCCGGCTGTGGGGATGCAGTTCACTTCAGGGGTGCTGGGAGAACACACACAATTGCAGGTACAGTATGTGTAAAAAAAAAAAAAAAAAAACCCAGAAAATCATTACACATCGCACATTGTATCTCTGGCATCTCGTGTTATCAGCATGATACTACTGCTCACAGTAAGCTGGGGAAATGTGTAAATACTACAGTGGAAACATTCAAAAGAATAAAGGAGGCATTATTGATTGTCTAATGGGATACTCGGCTATGTCTCACGCTGCTTACATGCACTACTACACACCATGAAGGACTCTGTGTGTTGACTAATACACAAACATACCACACTTCCCCATCACACACACTGCATTCATATGCTTCCCTGATCACACCCTTTATTGCCTTATATTGTGTAAACACAAGTACACATACACATACACATGCACACACAGTGCATAGATGTGCTCAGAAATTGCACAGTAGGTCACAATGTTAAATACTATACAGTAATACACAGTATTAAAAATGCCCCAGTGTTTACCAGAAACAATCAAAATAATTGCCTAATACAACAGCCTTACACAATACATACCACATGGTCCTATTTTATGACTTCACATAGAATTGCTCCACTGTAAAGCTTCAAAGTAAGGCTGTAAAGTGCAGAAAATGCAGAGCCCTGAAAAGCTAATAATAATAATAATAATAATAATAATAATAATAATAATAATAATAATAATAATAATAATTTATTAAATGTTTAAATGCTCTTCATAATGCTTGGTGTACACTATCCAAAAGAAAAAAAAACCCATATGTACTCTCTCATCTTGGCTAAAGTCTCTGTGCATTCTTGCACATAGCCATTGATTAAAATGTTTTTCCCCCGCTGCTGTGCCGCACATTTGATAAGCACAGACGAGGGTTTAGGTTAACCCGAACTATCACAGTACACTACTAACATCCGAGAGAGTACCCATCACCATGATGCTGTCTGCGTGGCTAGCCCGTATGGGATTAGTCGTTGAGAGAGTGGTCAAGTACCGGTGTCTACTGATCTGTTGCATTCGTCTGAAAGCGAGCTCCACGGTACTTATCCGCCACGCGCATTCGCACATTTCGCGCAGCGTAGACGGATAACGTTTAGTGCAATTGAATTCCAAGGGTGAATAATTATCTTACATGACTGCATATAGCCTACTGTAGCTTGTCATTGTCGGCGTCAAACGAGAAGCCAATAGGCGCGCGCGGTGCGCGTGACGTTGGGGAGGCGGGTCGGAAGCAGGTTGGTGGTGCGCGTGGAGAGGCGCCCGGGCGCAGTCAGCTCCTGCAGTGGCGCGCGCTGTGTGTGTGGCTGACCTCGCGCTCCATGGACGAGATTCTCAGCCACGTCAGTAGAGTCGCACCGCGGGAGACGATGCCCTGCTGAAATAAGGAATAGGCCTGGAGAAATCGGCCATCCCTTTAGCCTCCAGATCATCGCCAAATTCAACAGTTCCGCAAGATATTTCGGAATAAAACGAAGTTGCCGCAGAGGACTCCCGAAAAATCCCCAAATAACCCAAAACAAAGGACTTGCGATCCGGATGCTTCCCTGGCCGTATCTGGTAGATGGCACAGCGACCGTAGCTGCATGGAAATGATTTGTGGAAGGAGGCCGCTGAATGAAAACGGAGCCCTCTCAGGAAACCTGATCCCGCTCACCGGTTAGCGCGTTAGCTGCAGTTCTGCGAGCACTTTTGGCGTTTAATGTTGATTTCCCACACTGGAAAATCGTGTCTCCGCCAGCAGATCCAGCAGCGCTTCTTCGAGCGTTTTGCACTCGGCTGCCTGCTCTGCTGTTTGAAAGGGCTCTGGATCTAGATCGAGGAACCAGTGATCCGCTGAAGACCACATCGTTAGCTGTATTATACCAGGCTTTAGAGCACAGGCCGTATCATTTATTGCAGAGGTAACTTTTTATTAAAGCGACGTCTCCGAAATCTAAGCCAAAAATAACATTTGTTGCAGTACTGTTTTAACTTGCATGATAGTCAAACTTCATTTCAGTCGTATTGACATTGTTCTTTGAGTAATAGATTACGTGGACTTTAAGTTGCTGCAGACTGATGGTAGGATATAATAAGTATTTCTAAGCGAGCGGTAAGTTAGATGAAGGAACGGTAGTTATCTTTATGTATTTTGCATTGCGGTAGTCTAAGTACATTCTGCACGTTGGTCTGTCTCACCCCCAAGTTCATTTTCCGCAGTTTAGTCGTCGACCCATCTTCCTTAAGACAAATCTCATCTAACACTCATGAACATACAGAGGTCAAATCCCATTAACATTTCACGTTATGGGAGATCAAGACACAAAGCGCACGAGTTTGAGGAGTTATCTTGCCTAAGGACTACAGAATCACACCAGAGCTTTAGCCCCAACCTCGGAAGCCCGAGCCCTCCAGAGACCCCGGACTCTTCGCACTGCATCTCGTGCATCGGGAACTACCTCTTACTGGAGCCGCTGGCGGGGGACCGCGTGTTCAGAGCCGCCCACCTGCACAGTGGAGACGAGCTGGTGTGCAAGGTGAGACACGCGCGCGCTCGCGGCGGTGCGCTCGCGCGTTGTGTGTATGTGGAGGCGCGCGCGCTGAGCGACGCGGGGGACGTTGCGTTCACCCTGACGGTCCTCGAGAACCTTTAATTGCGTTTGATGTTCAGCAGAGACTCGGCGCGTTATACCTTAAATGTTATTTGCTTGCCTGAAAACTGCCGAGTAAGCGTGTTTAATGTGCTGTGGAATATTCTACCGCGGCGCCTGTAATGGAGAAGCGAGTAATGGAAAAGCCCGAGAAACGCTTCGCACGCACGCACGCACGCCCGTGCTCTGTCGATCATGTTTCTGATGTCGCGGTGACACGCGCGCGAGTAACACGGTCCTAAGCCCAAACTCGGACGTTACCGGGATCTCCCGATCACGGTGCACTGAGCTGAGAGCCTGCATAAGACTCTTATAACACGACACCATCACCACTGACGACTAGAGCAGTGGATACGGGAGAAAACACTACCTTTTATCTTAATTTAGTGACGAGATCGAGCGTGTGTGTGTGTGTGTGTGTGTGTGTGTGTGTGAGACGAATCTAGAGTTCATATGAGCAGTACACCAGATGACTCCCTGTATACCTTGATAAGCATTAGCCCTGTGATGTCCACCGTCGCTGTGCTATATTTATCCTCCTTTTACGCGTTTGCTACTCAGCAGCATCAAAGATGGATGTGTGTTTGGGTGGCGTAGCCGTTCTGCAGATGTACGCCGCCCCGGTGCAGCTACGGGCCCAGTGCTTTTGTCTCTGAACCCTCCATTGTCTCACTAAACGCTGGCTTATTTGAGACGGACGGACAGACCGACCGGCTCAACAAGTCCAGTGGGAATGTGTTTTTGACCAATACATATGAGTGTGACACCCGGTGAGGACGGTGTCTCCGCACAGCCGTCCTGATGTCCAGATGTCCGTGCCAGTGTGTAACGGTGTGTAAACCCACTCCCTCCCTCCTCTGTTTCGCAGGTGTTTGATATCAGTCGCTACCAGGAGTCCCTAGCAGCGTACTTTGTGCTGGGTGCCCACCAGAACATCAACCAGATCGTGGAGATCCTCCTGGGGGACACGCGAGCATACGTGTTCTTCCAGCGCAGCCATGGAGACATGCACTCCTTCGTCCGCGTGCGTAAGAAGCTGCGTGAGGAGGAGGCCGCCCGCCTCTTCTATCAGATAGCCTCCGCCGTGGCACACTGCCACGACAACGGCCTGGTTCTCCGAGACCTCAAGCTGAGGAAATTCGTCTTTAAGAACGAGGAGAGGTGAGGAGGTGTGTGTGTGTGTGTGTGTGTGTGTGTGTGTGTGTGTGAGTGTGTGTGTGTGTGTGTGTGTGTGCGCGTGCGCACATCACGTGGTGACCCTCGGCGGGCGGAGATGGTCGTTCCCTGGGTTTTCACGCTGCTACTTTGTGCGTGTTGTCTTCTCTGTTCTGTTTACTGTACAGCTGTGCATGTGGGCTTTCCTGTAGTGTTGGACAGTGTGTGTGTGTGTGTGTGTGTGTGTGTGTGTGTGTGTGTGTGTGTAGGATGTAAAATGCAGCCTGGCCATAGCATCCCCTGCCTCTAAAATCAGGCTGGTGTAATAGCAGTGTGCATTATGGATTTGGGTGGTCGTCCTGTTCTAGATAAACGGATCTGGTGCTTCTAGCCAAATGAGTCACCTTAGCTGGACTCCTCGCTGCTTAACACATAGGAATGAAATAGATGGGAGAAGATCTGGACTCAAATGTGAGTTCAGTGCAGAACACTGTAGTCTGGGCCTGATGAGTAACGGTTGACTGGTGTGATGGACATAGCCAGAGGTGGTCTTCATCCTGGGCCAGAAACGAAACACAGAGTGTGTGCTTAGATGGAGCAGGGAGCCAGAGGAACCTGACCCCTGGCTGGAGGGCTCGGCCCGGAGCCCCGCCGGCTTCCTGCCCCGCTTATGACATGGCCCGGGGCCCCTGGCGTTGAGTAGCAACACATACGGGTCTGATTTCCCCCTGGATCAGTACTGGTTTTGGACAAAATCGCTGTGCCAGTGATGAGTCACCAGTGAATTCTTCAGTTTTTCTGTGAATGCTTAGTTTTATATTCCAACTGAGAAAGTGGTTTTGCATTTTCTGTGCAATTGCGAGCACATTTAGGTTGTGCCTTAGGTGCCCTGGTCTGTTTGCCCGAGTGTAAACCAGTGTCCTTTTCACACTCAGCAAGTGTGTGTGTGTGTGTGTGTGTGTGTGTGTGTGTGTGTGTGTGTGTGTGTGTGTGTGTGTGTGTTTTCCACTCTGCAGTACAGGAGTGAGTCACGTATGGTGCATGTCATTTGCGGGTTATTTTGAGCTGGCTGCTCCCCTGTTATACTGCAGCCCTCTGCTACTGGACAGAAACGTCGTGAGGGGTCAAAGGGTCAGGTCAGGGCGTGCAGGCACTACATTTGCCTTCCACAAAACGTCTGAGCTGGAATGAGGCGCGCTCACAGCCTGACTGTTGGGCCCAAGAGGGATATTTACGAATTTCATTCAGATTCCTTTGGATAATGTCCAAGCTTAATATGTTGTTGAAATCCAGAAGTAGTGAAAGCAAGAGAATATCAGAGATTTTCCTTATTTTACTTGATTACTAAAGAGATCTGCTTATTTTGTTTGATTACTAAAGAGATCTGCTTACCCTGATGAGGTATATGTCATTTTGTCATATTTCCTGGTTTTGCTCATTTCTCTGTCTTATGTTGCTATGAGTAGTCATGGTTCTTGGAATCCCATAGATTGTGTTGCACTATCTACTTTCATTAAAAAATCATAGGAAGGATCAGTGTTTTCCTGAGAGAAGCTTTGCCTCAGCGATGGGAACATCCAGAGGCAGTCTGTTCTTTCATTACTTCAGTTATGGGGATTTATCATCCAATACAAGTTCTGCCATTATGACAAAATTGCAGTCTTAAGCAATATTTTTCCTTGAGTAATTATAAGTGGATATATCTCCTCTCAACCCACGAGTTTCTTTTTACATTTTTTCATCTTGTGTTCCTCAGGAGCCTCGTGAAGTTGGAGAGTTTGGAAGACACGTACCTCCTGGAGGGGAATGACGACTCCCTCTCGGACAAACACGGCTGTCCGGCCTACGTGAGCCCGGAGATCCTCAATGCTAGCGGCAGCTACTCGGGGAAGGCGGCGGACGTGTGGAGTCTGGGGGTCATGCTGTACACCATCCTCGTGGGCCGCTACCCCTTCCACGATGTGGAGCCCGGCTCGCTCTTCAGCAAAATCCGCCGCGGCCAGTTCAGCGTCCCCGAGACGCTGACGCCCAAGGCCCGATGCCTGATCCGTAGCGTGCTCCGGCGGGACCCGGCCGAGCGTCTCACCTCCCGCGAGATCCTGGAGCACCCCTGGTTCCTGGCGGCCACCAGCCAGGCCGGCGGGGCCCACGGCAGGGGGGAGCGTGAGGCGGACCAGACAGTACCAGAGGCCAGTGTGGAGGAAGACCTGGAGCAGTTCTTCAGCTGAGCAGCACAAGAAACAGACACTTTGCCACTTGTTTTAGATGAGACAAAAAAGAAGTTAACAAGATACACTTGTTTCAGAAGGTGTCTGTCTTTATCTCCCATTCCATGGAGAAACCCTGGTAAGATCTGGCTTAATGGTGTGGACCACCGTGAGCAAGAACTTCTGGGCGATGCAAATGTTAATGTTCAGTAATGTAGCAAGACTTACAATCTTTAGTTTGAGATTTTTCTTTTTTTTTTCTTTCTTTTTTTTAAGTGGTGCTCTTGGGGTGTACAAGTTGCATTAAGCTACAATAAACACAATGGCACAGGAGACCTCAGCGAACAAACCCCAGCAGTGAGGCCAGTGGTCAGCTGCAGTCTCTCCCATTATGAGTTCTGATTCATCAAGGTGGACAACATAGTCAACACATACTGAACGTCACTTCAAAAGCATTTTTGTCATTGTATTTATTATGTTTTTTTTTAAGTATATTACTTACCAATTTACTCTTTCATAGCCTTATAGGCCAATACTATACAACGTATGTGCTGGCTATCAGTAGAATTACAATAAGAAGTTTATTTCTCATCTTCCCTCCCTTCCCCCAGTGTAATTATTTTATTTTGTATCATTTCTCACTCATTTGTGTAAAGCTGCATTAAGTCAGTTCTGTGTTGCATTAAGCTATTCCATCCACCCACGATCCACCCCCCCCCCCCCCCCCCCCCCGCGTGACGAGCACTTGACTATGGAGGGCTAGGTGAACGCTCCGTTCTATCTCTCTAGCACCTGGTTTGATTTCACTTCCTTCTTCTGCAGATATGAAAAAATATTATTTTTTATTTAAAACAACTACTATATTTAAGAAAGGAATGCGTGCAGGGTTATCTCTTTACTTTAGACCAAGTTTCCATAGATATTGTAGGCAATACTTTTTCGACACAGGACAGTTTGAATCTAGGCATTAAAAACTGTCCCAAGGATTAAACCGTCTAACTTGTGCCAGTATTTGTGCCCCATGCCATCTATGCTGATAGTATCTCTTCTTATTCCCTTTTCTTTCTTTTTTTAATTTACATTTTCACTCCACCACAGTTAAACTATATTTCTACGTCTCCGGTACCTCATGTTTAATTTTCTACTGCCTGCGTAGGTTCTGTGAAATGATCATGTTCTGAATGGTACATGTGGACACGTTTCGTCGTATATCAATGTTACTTGAACTTGTGATCTGTGGTCAGTGGCATGTGGCCTTTTTTGATGCTATTGCCTGCCGAGCAGGGGGGAGGGGGAGCCGTTGGAACTTTCTTTTCCTAATGTAAATTCTTGCAAAGAAATTGTTAGGAGTCTTGAGTTGCTTCCTAAGTTGCTTTTGGGTTTTTGTTTTGTTTGGTTTCTGGTAGTCTGACCTGCCCACTTATGTAGGTGCTGATTAGGTGCTAACGTTGAAGGAGACAAGGTTATTATTATTATTTTTGTTTATTTTAATTTTTTGAAGGGGGGCAATGCATGATGGGATATCTGCCTCAGATGCTCTGATTGTAATGTAACTGATTTTGGTGTTTTGTCCAAATTTATTCAGTAAATAAATTGTGAACTGCACACTGAAAATATTTGTTTTTCATAGATTCCTGTGACCTGAAAGTAAAGTGGATTTGTTTCTTGTTGCTGCACCAGCTTGGTGTCGTATAGACATGGTTATGGGTAAAAATAAAGTTCTCAACTGCACAAAAAATACAAAACATCTTTCCACATTGTAGTTATGCTTTACTAGTAAGCTGCTTCACCAGTTTATATATATTCACTGAAATTTGACATTATACATATATATATATATAAACAGATTTCAGTGTTCTGTAGTAAAACATAGCGGTAGTGAAAGAAATTCTGAAATACACAAGGATTCCAGAAAACCAAATGTTTCAAACGTGTGTGTGTGTGTGTGTGTGTGTGTTGGGACCTCCAAAATTGTTAACCCAGCATCAACCCATGCTCATGCAGCAATTGGCTGTCGCTTCGCGCCAGTGTGTGATTGGTTGTGTAAGACTTGTACCTGTGTTAAACTTGTAAAGCGACCTTGGGTTTCTAGAAAGGCGCTATATATATTGAACATTCATTAATTAATTCATTCATGAGTTTAAATATCTTAAACAAGTTTAGCTGATTTATTTAACAGAAAGTTTAGCTGATTTATTAGCTGATTTGTTTTTTAATGACTCATATGAACTATTCTGTCCCCAGATCAGTAGTGGTTGTGGATATGTGTGCAGGTGTGTATGTCTAGATGTCATGTGGTTTTACACGTGGTATCTACAGACAAGTACTCAGCCCTTTGAGTCTCGAGTCTTTCATCACTGTATGTACAGTAATAGGATATCTGTGCTGTCTTTACATTTAACATGAGTTCCGAGACTTAAAATGGAAGATGTGCAGATGTGGACATCAGCAGAGACGAGGACTATCGAGATGCCAGTTTATTTCAGTGTGAAATGCCTGATAGATGTTTGTCCTGCTCTCTGCACAACTATGCCAGCGTTTGTAGGGGCGTCTTTCACAAGTGACCTGCTCGGAAAGAAGGGCAGGCAATGTCTGGATATTGTGTCTATGTGTGTGTGTGTGTGTGTACACATGCAGTGTTATGGGTTTATGCTGTATTTGCATAACCTGTATTTACAAATGCATTTGCGGTCTCCGTCTACATTCAAACAGCACCTGCTCTTTGGTCAAAACCAGGTTGCTTATGAAGAGCCAAGGAGGGTTGGCCCAACTCACAGCACAGGACTCCAGCGTGTCAGCTAACCTCAGGCTCACAGTGGTGTTTGCAGAGTTTGCAGCTTACAGTTCACTGTAAAGTGTATTACCGCCTTCTATATCGAGCTGTTGAGCGGGCACTGGTGTAAGTGTGACAGAGTGTGTAATGTATGGTCCATATAGGGTATTAAATGACTCCGGTGACTCTGTGTTTAGGACGGGAGAACTCCCCTGCATGGCAGCTCCTGGAGGTCTGACCCCAGCTTTGTTCTATCAAAGCCACTAATCGCACCAAAACAGGCGTACTTGAGTGTAGGTACGTCCGTGACCTCTACAGAACACACACACCCCCTTTAGCACATGTGATTACAGACATGCTGCGTAAGTCAGTGGTGCTATAAATATGATTGGCTAAACATCTTTCTGAAGAAGACATGGGGTCAAAAGTCAAGAATGAGGACCAAGGGCCTTTATATGGTATTTTTGGTCTTTTCCGCTTGTATCACGTGTCATATTTTACTAATTCCTTTCATATTCACATGAATGACATTCCCATTTAAGTAATTCATCAATTTCCTGCGTGAGATTCAAACCCTGTTGAGTCCAAAGTGAGCGGCACACACTTGAACTCATTAAGAAGGAGGCAGATAATGATTAGGCCACCTAGTGTGGATAAAATAGGGTTTCAATGCATTCTAAACATTTTTAATGATTGCGCTTATTGCGCCCTCTGGTGGAAACTAAGCAGTGATAGGAAAAAAATTCAAATTAATCTCTGCATATTATATAAATGGGTTGGGGTTTTTTTTATACAAAATATATAAATATGAATTATATTAGCATTTAGTACAGTTAATCTTTACCAGTAATGTCAAATGACTTTAATTTGTCCAGTGTGCAAAAATGTCAATGGTATTTACGCTTTGGTAAAATATTAAAGGAACATTTACCTCCAGCAAAAGTAGAGTACATATCTAAGTTTCTCCTCCTCACTTCATTGGGCTTTCCTTATTTGAACTGTAGGGACGCTAGTTTACTGAGTTTAATAATCTGCAGTCAAGTCATTATCTTCACTTTTCTCTCAAATAGTCACGTCTGACACATCTTTCCGGTCACCTTCAGTCTTGATCCACTTCCTAAAGCAGTAGGTTATTTGGCCCAGTCATAAAATGCCAAGACTGTCAGATCCCCAGGGAGGAATACCAGCTGGAGACAACTGACTACAAGGTTGGGAACAGGACTAAAGCTGGTCACTGTAACCCAACACTAAATACTGTTTTGGGATGAGTATTGCTTTCACTGCAAACTGAAGTTGCAAAACAGCATACAGTTTCTCCAGACACCCAACCCCTCCCCTGCAACCCACCCCCCAAAAACACACACTTACACACATCTTGGCATGAGAACATCTCCTATGGTACACATAAATGTGTAGTTTCCTCTGTCAGAGGAAGCCATACATTATTACAGGGCACACCCACTGACGACATGGCACTCTAGAAATAAATTCCTTGCAGTTGCAGTAGTAATACTACCACTTGTACAGTCAGCAAGACCTTTTCTTGTATTTTGTTTTTAACCAACAACTGCTAAAAAAAAACCCCATTATATTCTGAACCAAAGTATGCTGAAAACTGAAATGTGCTTTTGGTTTTTATTGAGAAAACTGAGCTTTGCTAAAATACCTTGCACACACATGTGTAAATCATTGTTGAGTTGCATCACAGTGTGTATTATCCATTTTAGTTTAAATTTACCTTGATAATGTGAAATTGTCAGTGTAATGCCAGTTGGCCTAGCATCCCTAGTGAGTAACTGGTGATTAATAATTCACTATTAGTCAGTTACAGCACCACTCACATGACTTTTAGAACAGGACAGAGAGAGTTCAGGACAGATGTGTGTCTGGGAAGGGCCTTCACTGCCACTGGGAGGGGTCTCCACTGCCACTGGGAGGGGCCTTCACTGCGACTGGGAGGGGCCTTCACTGCGACTGGGAGGGGCCTTCACTGCGACTGGGAGGGGCCTTCACTGCCACTGGGAGGGGCCTTCACTGCCACTGGGAGGGGCCTTTACTGCCACTGGGAGGGGCCTTCACTGCCACTGGGAGGGGCCTTTACTGCGACTGGGAGGGGCCTTCACTGCCACTGGGAGGGGCCTTTACTGCGACTGGGAGGGGCCTTCACTGCCAATGGGAGGGGCCTTTACTGCCACTGGGAGGGGCCTTTACTGCCACTGCGTTGCCTATTGATCTCATCCTTTCTGGCTCCAGAACAAACCAGGCCCAGAACACAAAGCACTATTATTTGATGTTTGTTTATTATTTGTTTAGTTTAGTGTTCACTTTCTATTTGTTAAAGATGGCTGATCTGCTACTATAAGATAAGATAAATTTATTGTCGTTGCCACTTTTTCAAGAACAACGAAATATCCCACCCAACATCTTAATTTAACACTTCCCTAAACAAAACACTGGAACTAAACAATACGGACTGGACAGCACAAGGTGTCCCGGCCAAGCAGGTCCATTACTGGTGATGGCGTCTGCAATCTGACACGTTAATTGCGTGGGCACGTGGAAGCCCTGGTGTGGCTAATGGGGTGTGAGCGCCAGTCTCCAGGTGTCCCAGAGAGGCCCCAGCGAGGCCCCAGAGAGGCCCCAGCGAGGCCCCAGAGAGGCCCCAGCGAGGCCCCAGCGAGGCCCCAGCGAGGCCCTAGAGAGGCCCCAGAGAGGCCCCAGCGAGGCCCCAGCGAGGCCCCAGCGAGGCCCCAGAGAGGCCCCAGCGAGGCCCCAGAGAGGCCCCAGCGAGGCCCCAGCGAGGCCCCAGCCCTGCCTCAGGACGAACACCACGTCTACCGAGGTCTCCCTCCGAGAGGGGGACAGGCACACACTGTGCAGTCAGCAAATAACTGAACAATGAGACAGTTTCTGTCTGTTTCTGGCTTTGCATTTCAACACATCTCAGCAGAAATAAAATGAAAAAATGAGTCTAAATTGCAAAACATTATGATTCATTTTGGGGTATTTACATCCATATTGTATGTAGGATAATCTCCAGTACTTTTTATTTGTTGCAGATTCTTTGTAAACAGTGTCTCCACAGGCCTCACTAGTATGTAATCCAAAGGCATCACTAGACATCATCGATCCTGGTTGTTTTAGGGATTTTTTCCTTCAGGTAACTACAGCTGACCTAAAACATAGCATTTCATCAATAAAACATGATGTCGTTTCTAGAAGAAGGAATTCACTTGTCTGTATTGATTGACAATGTATCTGCCACTGGCCACAGCAGATAAAAGAGGAATTCTGATATGTACAGAAGCATCTTAACTGCTCAGATGCCACCAGGTGCCTCAGAACTCACCAGACAGGTCTTCACCTTGATCTAGGCAAAACACATTGCTAAAGCACCTGGGAAAGGTTACAGGTTCAAAGTGCTGACTTTCCTTGACTGGCCGAGTCAGTGACCTGAGGTGACCCCCAGTGAGTCTACATTTCACTCTGTAAAGATCAATCACGTTATAAACTCTCTGAGGTCATGGCAGTGTATTCTCTTCATGGTAGCCTCAGACCCAACATTGCCCATATCTTGGACGGTACTGGGGTTACTGTTAAGATGTATTTCATAACGGATAACAAAATACATACCCTTAAATGTGATTTGTCAAAATCATGTATGCTAAAAATTTTGGATTACTTCAACATTATCCAACATTGTTACATTTATATTCCTTTTAATGGGATATATTCTGTGTTTTGTAACCTGTGGTGAAATACATATGAAAGTTTAGGATATTATTCATGATTGGTTCTGTATCTTTTGTTCTTCTGCCCCGTGGTCTTCTGTGGCCATTTTTGTCTTCTGATGTTCCTGCCTCGTGACAACCTGCCTCACTAGCTCTGACGCCTCTTTGGTCATGATGAGAGTCGAGGCTCCACAATCCACATCTCCCCACCTGTGGCACACAGCGGGCCACCACACAGTACAACACACATCGCCCTCAAACGGGGGG
The DNA here is from genome assembly GCF_052324685.1 of Brachyhypopomus gauderio. Taxonomy (NCBI): domain Eukaryota; kingdom Metazoa; phylum Chordata; class Actinopteri; order Gymnotiformes; family Hypopomidae; genus Brachyhypopomus; species Brachyhypopomus gauderio. The sequence continues at coordinate 8,140,712 of NC_135219.1, forward strand.
ACTATGTATAAAAAGGACTCCAATTCCCACATAGAAACCATTGGAATTCACACTTATACTAGGTCATTGAATCATTTAACCCCCCTGAGCCAGAGCTTGCTGCCTTTCTTCTCAATCACAATGTTCAAAAAACAGTTCAGTACGTCTCCAGTAGGAGTAGATTCCCCTTCCAATGACCATTCCAGTCCTGACCAATAGATGGCGTACACAAACCCTAATTGAGAATGTTGCAATAAAGTTATGGAATCAGTGGATTCAGGGTTCGAATTACGGGGGGGATTGGGGGGTGTCAGACCCCCCCCGTTTAAGGCATCAACCCCCCTAAAGGGGCAAAACCAATAATTTTGGGGGGGTCAAAACATTTAAATGTACTTCTCACATATAATGTTAAATACTACAAAAAAATGCAGTGTCTATGGCTGGAAGAATATTCTGATACGATTTCAAGCACCCCTAAAGTGGATCATACCATTCCGTGTTAATAGCCATTCGCGTTTGCCTGCCTGACTCATTATCGGTCAGGTGGCTTGATTAGTGACTACAAGCTGCTCCCCATACAGCATTACCTGTAAGTAGAGTAGTATATATTAAACTAGCTAGCTTTAAATATGCACTTTAAACCCACTTTTCCTTACATATATATTATGAATTTGCTATCGCACCTTAAATGCTGATAATTTACCATTCCACCTTAATTACACTGTAAGGATGGTAAGACTTCAGTTTACTGAAGCACGCGCTTGCGCTGTACTGGTTTTCATTTACACCCTGAAATAAACTTGACCCCCCCAATTATCATTGTATAATTCGCACCCTGAGTGGATTTATTGGACATTTTTAAAGTAGATATGAAACAGTATATCTATGTGATTTAAATTGGCTTCATAAGGTTTATTACATAAGCTGTAACCTGTGTAGTGCACCATAATGTAAATACAAATTTATTTTTGTAGATATAACATTTATTACAGCCTTTTGAATAATCTGAATTCTCTGTGTTCAAACAACTGTGAAGAATAAGACATTTTTTATTTTTATTTTTTGAATAAGACATTCTGAGGTACATGAAGTTTATGAAATACTCTAAAATCTTGCTGCAGTTGTTTATTGACTTTTCTATACTGCCTATAGAGAATAGAAAGAGAATGAATGATGAATAATTAAGGAGCTTCTTAGAGTGAAAACAAGAAACATTAATTGATAACTGTGGTTATTACTGGAAGCTAATTATTTATCTAATTATTGAACTTGTATTACCTCATTTACCCAGTAAATTAAATAGATACGGAATTAATTGTGAATTGATTCTATTTGGCTACTTTTCGATCACTGTACCCTGTGTATGTAATCGAATGGAACGTATTCCTACCATTTCAGTACTTTTATCATCCATATTCAGTATTTCTGTAGTATTCTGCTTTCTCAGACTCAACAAGCCCCCCTGTAAATGGTATAACAATAAACACAAATTTGGGTCTTGTGGTGAAACGTGTTCTCCTTATTCAGGAGTTCAGGACAACCACACACCGCTGAAGGTAACTCAACTGCTTGGCCATATGTGCTGCAGCCACTTTGGCACAGCTTTGTTTTGTGTTCCTGAAATGGTCGATTATGTGGTTGGTGAACAGCGTTATTGAAGCCTCGTGACGGCAGCAAAGCGGCGAGGGAGCGCGTGAGCCGTGTGAGCCGCGCGAGCCCTCTCACACCATCAATGCCCAATTATCCTCCTCGCTGCCTCCACCCTCTGATGGAGAATGCCCAAAATAGGGAGCGTCGCCTTCTAATTGTAGCTCCCGTCATTCACCTGCCGTATCGATCATATATGTTCGTCTGACGGGGGGGGTTGTGTGTGTGTGTGTGTGTGTGTGTGTGTGTGTGTGAGTGAGTGTGTGGGCTGTGCGGAGCCGTGGGGGGATTAGGGGTCATGTAGTCCAATGTCCCACCGCCTCACAAAACCGGCCATTACAGCTTCTCTGATGGGTTCCTGGAATGTGTTCTTAACAATGCTGCAGTTTCGCTGCTGTGCCAGACACTCATGATTTAGGTTTGGCTCCAGGTGTTTTGAGAACAACTTCAGCTGAGAAGTTGCCTGGTAGATTTTTTTTTTGTGTGCCTGGTTAATATTTTATATTTAAAAAGGCTGTATTGACAACGCTATTACTTTGCTGGTTTGCTGTAATCCAGGTCTTTCTGGAGTGCAACTTGATGGCACGGCAACACGTTCAAGTTCCTCCAGCTCTTTGGTTTCACATGCACCCTAAACAAAGGCTGTTATTTGGTGTGAAACGCATCCGACAAATCAACCTGATCACAGAAATTAGGCGCAAAAGCCATTGCAGCTAATACAAGTCTTCAGCACAGAGAGCAGTAATGGCATACTGACACTGGCCTTCCTCTGAACCACTCTCACATTCTGCCAGGAGGTCAGTTTTAAATGAGCAATTTACTCCCCGTGGGTGCAATCTGTAAAGGCAGTGCAGTGGTGAGTCCATGTTGCTGGGTTTCAGGACACGATCCCAGCCGTGCCATGTGCCATGTCTCGCCGGGAGACCTTGGCCAATTAGCCAGATTTTTGTTGGGAAGTGAGCACATCAGGGTTCCTCTCTCTGACTCTGGTGCTCTGGTGGGCTTTGGCCATCTCGTAGACTAGACTAGCCTTTGTCTTCCCTGATTGATCTTTATGAAGGTTGGATCCTATTGCACTAGCCTGAGTATGATAAAAATGACTAAACGTCACACAGTAACAAAGAAATAAATGGTAATATGATGGCAATAGCAGACCTGTTCTTACCATACCTGCAGACAAGAGAAAAATAACCTTGACAGTTTCTAGGGTTTTATCTCAAAGTACATCATTTCTATGGCGTGTTCTCCATAATCACTATTTCCATGTCACTCAAGGATCCTCACACTGAAGAATCTGCCAGTCACGCTGCTTCTTTTGTCTTGTTCCACGCTGGCGCATATCTGCACGTAGTCTGGTTACCTGGAGATCTTACCATGCACTATCTGAACTGCATATGTTGTGTGGTGATTAGTCGAACTCCCACAACTCCCTGTTCCAGGACATGGGCTGCAGCGTGTGAAATAAGTTCAGGACAACAGGGAGACGCTGTGGACATGTGGACTTGGGGACCTGTGGGTCTGTTGGCATGTGGACCCGTGGACCTGTGGACCTGTTGGCATGTGGACCTGTGGACCTGGCTACACCAGAGACACTCCTCCTTGTCCTCCCCCCAAAACCAATTACCCACACCTATCTGTCCACAGTGACCCCTGCTCATGTGGGGGACAGCAGTTTCTCTTACTCTCTCTATCTATCGGTCCTTCTGCTATATGTATAGCTGCTATATGTCTTTGTTTCTTCCAGTAACATTGCAATTATTAAATAGCAACATTGCTATTATTTAGACAACAAAATTAAATGAATATCTCCCCCAAACTGACAGGTTTGTTTCATTTTGCACCTCATCCACATTCAGTTTATAAATATAGGATATATAAATCGCATTGTCTCTTTCTTTGTTGCCTATTACGAGCTGGTTATGGACATTCATTCACACATCTCTCTCCTTTAAGAACAAGCCGTCTCAGAAACAGGCAGAGGAAAACCTTGCATGTGTTACATGCATAGCCACAGGCAGCATCTCCCCCCCACACTACAGCCCCCACAATGCTTGATAAGGTCAGCTGTGAAAACACTCTCGGGTCAGCTGAACACAATGTACTTCGTCCCCTGGGCCCTGGAGCTCACCAGCTCACACTACACTGCACATATATACACATATATCCATATATTTTAAGGCTGCAGTCGAAACACAGTGCAACAGAAAATATAATCAGCTTCCAGGGAAGTAAATTAAAGACTGAAAGAAAATTGACAGATGTTAGGCTTAATAATGAATAAGAGGCCATCTTCAATATTTAATAGTGTGTGATGTATTATATATGTGCCATCCATTCCCATCTTTAGAGATCAATTACCAGATATATCTATTACAATTCTTTGGGATTGTTCTATTCATTTATGCACGTTTTTGCAAATGTTTTGCAAAACCACCCCCAAAAATCTAGCTTCTTAATCCCAAATATGAGCCAAACATATTTATTCAAACGTACCCATACATATGGAAGGGTAATATGAAACGTGTTTCCATAAACGTACGAAACTAACAAATGTGGCGACTTCTAAAGCGTGTGAGCACCCGCTGATAAGCTTATGTAGTCGAAGTAACGACGTAAAACAGGTGAGTGTAGAGCAGACACGAACAGGTAAGCAGTTTGGGTGTAATTCCGTGTGCAGGGCAGCAGGCGGCGCTGATGTGCCCTGTATGCACCGCACAAAGGCGAAAGGGGAGGAGCGGAGCTGGAGTAAAGTATCCGCACGGTGAGTGTGAGGGAGCTTTCGCTCGCATCTCCACATTAGGGCTGGAGAGCGCCGCTCGCGCCCAACAGCATCCGTCAACTCCTCCATCGCGACCAACTCGTCACGGACTGAGGTTGCACGCGCGGAGCGGCACGAGACACCTGATAGATGACACACCTGCACGGAACCTACTAGAACACTTTGTGTCATGCAGTTAGACAACAGCGCGCGCTGAATGAGGGACGCGTCTACATCTGGGAGGAGGAAAACCGCCGAGGCTTGGGTATCTGTGAGGTGAGACTAAAGGCGCCGGTGACAACGGTGAATTACTGTTACTTTGTGCATTTGTGATCATTTGGCCGCGACAAGCATGGCAAACAGATAACACGGCGCGTGCGACGAGAGCCGTAATAGCGCGTGCCGAATGTCCTGCGTTAGTGACGGAGGGAGCTGCGCGTGAGCTCTCCTCTCCAAATGTCATCATAATCGGACGGTGTGCGGCTCCGCTGTTGTGCGCATGCGCTCATCTTCCCACTCGGGATGGAAAAAAAACTTCCTGTTAGGGGTTTTTAAAGCCAAAGCAGTCTGACACCAACGAGCGACTGGACGGATGTGCGTTATCAGAATGGACATCATAGGGGACATGGGTGATCAAAGGTGTCAGCAGTCTTGTGTGGGGGATGTCAGGTCATTGCGCCGTTAAACAGCGCTGTGTGTAAGTCTGAAGTACAGAGGACTGTAGATCACTGTTATAAACCAAAGAGAAACGACAGGGGACAAGATGCAGGCAACGAGTCAGTGTGTTGACTGTTCTTAGACATGTAATTCCCTCACTTTCTGGAGAATAAGTCTCACTTATTCCCTTAAAATAACTCCAGGATAATATTAATGACGTCTCAGTCTTTTATATATTGAACTCAAGTGATACAATTAAGTTCGGCATTTCATCAAAGATGTTACTATGATATATATTACTACCATAATATACTCTACTGTATTATAGATCGGATATCTGGATTTTTAAAAGGATATCTGGAATTTTAAAAGGGCACGTTTTACTTGCCAGACGGAATTTCTTCTAATGAATCAAATACCACAGAGGTATTATGAGGACAAACAACGTCAGTCAAGCTGCGTTTTCTGGTCTGATATTCACCAGTAATATCTACTGCAATTAATTTCACAGTGAAACTGCACTAGATGCAGATGAGCAAATGGAACACAAGATGGCTGGTAATCAGATTTTCTACATACTGTCCATGCTGAAGACACGTCTGATAGAGACGAGAGTAATAGAGACGAGCCTCTCGAATGCCAACTTCTGTTTGAGTGCCAGGTCTGGTCTGTGGCTTTAACAGTACACTGTCAGGAACCCCTTTGTTCTGTCACATTCCCTTATGTTGGTTCACACCCAGACGTACAGGTACAGATGTATAGCTCATGTCTCCGTGGAATTGCAGTCCTGTCATGTTGGCTGAGCGTTCAGGAGCAGTGGGAGAGAGACACCAACACTGATAATATTGGCAAATCTATCAGGCAGCATGGAACATACAGGATTAAAGGCTTATAGCACGGTCATCCCAGAACAGGGCTGGGGACCTGAACCTGTTAAAGTGAGAATCAACTCTGAGCCAGCTAAACACATTCAGGTCGGGAGGGTTGAAGGCACAACGTCTGCTTGCTGGTCCCTGTTGTATAGTGCGGTTTCCCCCTCTGGATTGTCATTCTTATTTTTTTGCTGGTTTTTGATTGACTTGTTGCAAATGTTTAACAATGCTAATTTATGTGTACATTTATTTGTTGATTTATTGCAAATGTTTTTAGAATGTAAATTTATACACACGTCTATAGGCACTGAAATATTAAGATAAAGGTTTTACATAAGTAGGACTGTAAAATATGCAAATGTGACTGACGATGAAGAGAGAAAAAAGAGTGATGCTCAGTTATTCATTCTGTATTTTTTTGTCTGGTAAGGTAGCAAAACTTATGACATTAGCTTCAAAGCTAACCCCAGTGCATAATGGACCATTTTTAAATGTGCCTCTAATAGAACATGTGAAGTCCTTAAACTAGAGGCTCTACCTGTTCATAATGCTCTCTGAGTCTCTCTTTCTGCTATTTTGGGGTGTTCCATCCCAACAGACTGATAGGGGGATGTGTTTGCACATAATTAGACTTGAATCCTAATTATGAAAGACCATTAAGACCCTTAAGACAGGTTTAGGCCAGAGGGGGTAGGACATTCTTGTTTATTCATTGGCCAAGATTCTCAATTGATTCAGGGATTTCCTGTTGTGTAGGGCAGCAATGATACTGGCTTTCTACTTATCCTTGACTATGTTGTATTAATAAAAGATAAAGAGGCATTATGATTTATGTTAAAATAGCAGTAAGCATCTGGCTGCTTGGTCACAGGAGAGTGCTCTGTTTCCTAAAAGCGCTCCAAGGTGACATGAAGCATACCGTGTGCCTTGTAGATGGACTCGGGTGACCAGTAGCTTGTGACTAGAACTCCCCGTGGCTTGGTGCTCCCTGATTCGTCTCCATATATGGACACAGAGGCCCACAAGGGTGCGTTGGCAGCACCAACCCAAGCTAAACAAGCAGGTGAGGGAATGAATTTCCTCCTTTACATGGCAACCGGAATCAGGAATCTCTGGCAAGAGCCGATTGGCGACGGACCACAGCCGCTGTAAATCTGGCTAGCAGTGTATGTGCTGCAGCCAGCTAGTCAGACAAGGCTCGGCGAATACCAGCACCGTGATGAGAGTTAGTATGCAGAATATTCAACCACGGTGACCAAAGCGAAGGGAGTAATATACTTGCTAATGCAGAGAGGGCAGAAGGCTGTGAGTGAACCACATGGTTTGCGAGCTCTTAAGAGGCTGTGTGAACCATTAGTGCCAGTCCCTGCTACCCATATCCTGCCTGACCTTTCACCCTCAACTCCCACTTCATAGAGAGCCTGGAGCCCGCCACACTCAGTTGTGGATGCTATTTCAGATACCATATGAGAGGGAATTTTATCTAGCGGTGAGTCACACTGCACTCAGCCTGTATACTCTGTTAGCAGGTTCTGTCACCTCATCTCTGTGTGCAGCGCAAATCATTATAGTACCATGCATCAGTTGGGTTCTGTTACGACTTCCACATATTGAATATAAATGCCCGTTGTAATTCCAGCCTGTCTTGGACATGACACTGGCGTCGTCATTTAGGATTGGAGTCTGATGTGTGGGAAACAACTCGTCATGGGATAACACGTGTCGGCAGGACACAAAGCAAACAGAGATGGCCGTTCTGTTCTTATCAGAGTGGCAGGTTTTCCTCGGCCACCCTCAAGCCCTGCACCCATGCTGTGGGCCCCCCTCCCAGCTGTGGGCCCCCCCCACCATCTCCTCGTACCTACACTGTGGCAGTGCTGCCTGGCCCTTTTTTGGGATTTTTTCCTCCTCAAATGTCTAAATTTGCTTTGCTTTTTTTGTATTGCACTTCCTGCTTTCTACTGTCCCCTGTGGGATTCTTCAGCAAGTGTCTGGCGTTTCTGGAAGGCGCAGCAAAGCCAGGGCTGTTGCACTCATGGACATTATGTAATAATTTATTTGCCAAGTAAATAATTGAATCAGGCTTCAAGGATAACCGCTCTATCTAGGGCAAAGGAGCGAACTCAGGTGGAAAATCGGGGGGATAATTTATGGTATTCTGCATTGCGTTTGGCCTCTGTGGACCAGTGCCCGGTAGGCTGGAAGCTAGCCACAGCACGCTGCCCTTCTGGGGTCATTCTGGCCATTTAAATATGCTTTAATCTACATGCTCTAACTCAACTACCTGAATATTCATGTAAATAATGGTGTCTAGAGCTTCGGGTGGAGCCCGACTGTGAGAGGATGTGAAGTTCGTCTGCTCTTTGCAGAAAAACCTACTTCAAAGAGAAGCCCCTCACTGTCCTGAGCTGCTGACAGGGACGAAAGCACAAAGCAGAGAAACAGATTGGAAAATGACCAGGCACAAATGTATTTCGCAGACAAGCCACCAAAACAGAACTTCCTTACGAACGACATGTCGTTTGATGAACGGCAGAGATTTTTATCTGCCTAATTTATTTTGCATGGGGATTTGTTTCTGGATAATACCCGTGCTCATGTGACAAATGAAAACATGACTGACAAAATTTAACATGATCAAGAGCTATAAAAATGAGTTACCCCCATAATCCTGGGATATGCAATACCAACAGAGACTGCTTAGATATAGCTGCATGCTGTTGATTTTGTGCAATAATTTACCATACAGTTATTTACATTAATAGCATAGATTTGTTTACATGTTAAATGTTTTAGAACTGGTATGGTAATGAATAATAAATACATTAGGGCATACTCGTAACTGTACTATATTAATTGGTACTTTTCAAAATTAAATAATCGTAAAAACCTAAATCTTGGTTGATTAATCTTAAGTCAGTGATTTCCAATATGATTATTAGAAAAGTGATTTAATGTAGTCATAATATTACAATAATATTATAATTTAACACTGGTATGGTAATGTGTACTAAATACATTAAGTCATACTGGTATGTGTTTTTTAAATTTAAATAGAGACCTAAATCTTGGTTGTTCAATCTCAGTTGAGTGTCAGAAAAGCGACAAGTGTAGTGTAGTCATAATATTGCAATATTGCTCACTCATGCAGATATAGTGTGGTTGGGCAAAACGTGCATACATATGCAACATGGTAATATTACCCCATGGAAATATTAATCTTATGACTTGCAATGCATCTCCTTCCAAAAATAATTCTGCTTCAGGCAGGATCCCACCTGTGTCTGCTGGTGCCATCACCACGGAGAGTTTGAGCACTGTGGCTGAGAAAATTGCATGTTGCTACCTTCGTTTGGAAGTGCTAGTGGCACACGTGGAAAAACACGAGACGTCCGCCGGTGTTAGTAGGTGGCCGTTGAAATTAAAGTGGTGTGAAGTAGCAGGAGCCCCCGGACTGTGAGCTGCGTGGGAGTGGACGTTCCCGCCCACAGCGGGCTGCTCCAATAGGAGCTGAGGCCACCCTAATTGTTCCTGAAATGTCCCACCAATAGAAAAGAAAGCAGGGAATTATATGACTGGGGAAAATGGATGGCTTCCATGGAAACAGAGCCAAAAATGTTTGATCATTTTGCACTTACTACTGGCTGCCTGACAGCTGTTTGGACGTCTTACTTTCTCTATGGATATGAATAGTTTTGACATTTAATTCCATGATTAAAGTATTGTTAAAAATTGTAGAAATGGACAGCAGAAATGTGAAGCCTGTGTTGCGTGGTGTGTGGGCCAGCAGGCCAGCCTGTTACTCCGTGTGCCCACTTCATGTACCCCAGCGAAAAGCACCCTTCCGTGGCCTTGAGTCAGCATGATCTCAACATGGTTTACGCTTACTCAGCATCTGTGTAAAAATGAACTCAACGCAGTCCCATTCAGCAGAAACCTATTTATACAAATACCAAAACAAATGCTAAGCAAATTTCATGTTTTACATAACTGATTACAAAGTTATTAATTTTGATTTTAATACTCAAAATAATCATATTAATTTGTTAATCAATGTTCAAGTTCAAATTGATATATACTATAGAAAATATCTACTCTATACTTAACATAGAATAAAAATTAGAAATGAAATATTTATGTTATGACCACATCGATTCCAGTATTTTTTCATGTGAATGTATTTGTTGTATCTTTTTTCATTCGCAAACTATAAAATTGAATATTTTGGATATACGTGAATATTTTTAATGGATGAATTTAAGTTTTGTCATTAGTTTCAGGTAAAATATGCCAGTGGATTTTGCATTTAAATATTTCACTATTGTTTGGGTAAAGAGCCCATTCTCCTCTAAGCAGTTAGAACTGGAGTCAGAGTGAAACACGGTAGCACATTATTAATGATTTGGCTTTATCTCAAGGCCTGTAATTGGTCTCTGGTGATCACCACATATTTTGATTAAGAAACGCCATTAAAACTGATGTCTTATGTCTGCATACCCATTCATCAACTAGATTGTTTTTATCAACTGATAATTACAAAAAAAGATTCCTAGCTTGAGTTTGTCTTGACAGGTAAAACATATAGTACATATAGTACACAGGTATTGTGTCCATAATCCTAGAGTTAGCTTATATTTATATTCAAATAAACTCTGTGCAATAGGTTTGAATATACCAAGGCAGGTTTAATTAAGAAACATCATACTATTTGCAGATAGCTCAGTTGAACATTATGTTTAAAAAAAGACGTGACTTGATTTTGGTTTTTGCTTTTCTCTATTACTCTTTCACAATTAAAGATAATCTATTAATGCACTTTTCATTCTATTATATCTTTCATTGACTTGGGATGAAAGGCGTCATCCGTAGACAATGTGCAGACAGTCCTGCAGACAGAGTGGACCTGCAGAAGTGAGAATCAATGAGAGAGTGAATTATCCTGGGTGGAATAATAGGAAAACATCCCTCATTTCAAGTAAACATTTTTCTCGTTATTGCTGATTGAAGTATGTTTGTGCGAATAAGGCAGGTGTAATGTGTGAAATAAGCAAACATGAGACAGCCAGGACAGGAACCCTCATGTCTGGACTCGACATGACCAGATTAATACCACTCTCCTCTGCATCTAAAAGCAATTAAAGAGGGTGGGATTGCATTGGGAACCTTATTAGACAAAAAAGAAGAAGAAGAGCATATTGTCCTTTGTTTGTGCAGACCACATTGACGAGTACTTAAAATAGGCTCCTCCCCCTTTCAGTCCTGTGGCTCTGTGTATGGTTGTAAAGTGACATAATGTCAGCGATGATTTTGCTTCTCGTTTACATGTGCTGACACAGTGTTGGTAATAATTTTATAGGCACCAAATGACTCTTTTGTATGTGTACGAGAATCCTGAATAGACTCAATTGCTCTACTTTATTAGACAGTGGCAATTTTATTGTGGGAGTTTTGCCATTGAAACAGGTTTACACCGATATTTATGTGATTATCTTCAATACTGAAATGTGCATTGGTATATTTCCAATATTTAGCATTGAATGCAGTATAACAGGTTACCACAAGGGTCTGTACAGTTGGATTTAGATTTGCTGTGTGGAATAACAGGAGAGTCTTTCTTTGCTTTGGACAAGAGTGCTGTGTCACCTCACTGTACACCTACACTACTACAAAAACCAGAAATGACCAAAAATGCTGTCATTTCATTGGAAGTTTTTTTTCTTCAAGATAATGTACCCCTTGGCTGTTGCTTTGATAATTGGTAGGTACTCTTAGCAGAGCACCATGCCTGTATCTATTAGCACTGGAGTGTGTGTGTGTTCCCTGAACCCAAACCCTAGGATCTCTGTTCTACCAGGACAGCCACAGGAACACTGTTAGTGCAGTGGACCATCTGTAGAACCTTCCAGTAAAAAGTGATGGTATATCAGTGAACGCTTGGTGTTCTCCTGTCCACGATCCATCCTGCTTCTTCCTTCTCTCCCGTACTTCTCTGCTTTAAGCCTGTTGTTTCTATTGTTGCAGGACCACCTGACTATACTCAGAAGATCTCATTAGACTGTGATGAGCATCACCATCTTCCACAGACCCCAGGTAACACGTTGTTTCAAATAACCTTTTTGCCCTTAGCAAGACTTGTTTTTAATTGAATACTAGTGTGTTATTGGTCTCTGTTTTTATATAAATGTTTACACACACACACAAACACACACACACACACACACACACACACACACACACACACACACACACACATACATATACATATATATAAATATATAACCTGTGGGAGTGGAACCCATTATTGGGAGTTTTACCCCCATAAAGTAAGTATAACAGTAAATATCAAACCCCAAGTGTAAACCTTTGTGAAAAACTTCTGTGTCTGGAGGTGTCGTTTGTCTGCATATATAATCGTACATTATTACATGAACGTTATTTTGGATTTGTCTCACTCTTCTAAAATAGCAGCGGTTGTCTCTCCCTTCCATTCACCGCTCATGCATTCACGTGCACACACACACCAACACACTGATTAAGACATCTCAGACCTGGGTGGGAGTGGGTTGTGTAGTCTCATGGTCATGGTGGGCCCCTGGGGAGGAGGAGGGGTGGGGTGGGATTTCTCCCAGCAGGGGTCACACCGGGCCCTCACCCATGTGCCATTGAGCCTAATACGTGTGAAAGAGGTCCAGTCACAGGACACCATGATCAGGCACAGAGCGCCGGTCTGGTAAAGGGCTGTTTGAGACTTTAATGTAAACACCATCTGAGACAATAGGAAGCACAGGAATACGTTTCTTCTAGGTTTAGACATCATTACATTTAGACTTTGCAGTACTAGTGATCTATCACTGCCAGGATCTAGTTGCAGTGCTCATGGATCGAGTAATCAGCGCATGATGGATCCAGCGGGTCATCTTTGGTTCAACACTGAGCTCCTTGAATGTACCACCAAATCTCCATTGTCTTTTTTGTTGCACAAAATGCAGACTAATATTTCAGATACTTATGAGGGGAACATCATTTGGAGATATAACATTTTCCTGGATGTTTTATTCGGGCTAATATCTTTTCTTTTGTACATTTTAGCTCAGGATTTTGTTATACATGAAAGACTAATACACAGTTGCATTCTATATTTTACAAGCCACAATGAACAGGTTTTTCAGATTACTTTCAATGAAATATGACGAATAAAACTCATTAAACAGGGGAGATCAGACTAGGGGAACATAGGCACAATTATTGACGTGTTTACTGTGAATTTCAAAGAGGAAATGCGGGATTTACTTTTTTGCTGATTATGATATCTGCAGAACACATCCAGTGTCAATGAGAACAATAAGAGGCTTCATTTCACTGCTTAACCTTAACATCTCCTTAACCTTAACATCTCCTTAACCAAACTGCTTTGTTGCAATGCAAAAAAATATGCTATCTGAAGACTTTCAAATCTGCAGTCAGTGTATTCATGCAGCTGAACACTCAAATCTGCAGTCAGTGTATTCATGCAGCTGAACACTCAAATCTGCAGTCAGTGTATTCATGCAGCTGAACACTCAAATCTGCAGTCAGTGTATTCATGCAGCTGAACACTCAAATCGGCATTCAGTGTATTCATGCAGCTGAACACTCTCGAGTCTGCAGACTTTACCAGTGATATCTGGTGCTGTTCTGACTGTCTCTAGCCGTTATCGTGACCTCATGTTGTGTTTGTGCTGATCTACAGCAAAGTGCCGTTTTTTTTTACTGAGGGGAATCTGCAGAGGAACACACAGTCAGTGATCTCTAGACTCCGTGATGGGGGAGGTACTGGTGCATTTACTGAGAGCCACAAAGCTAGCTTCACTGATCCAGGAACTGTAGCAATCGCTCCTGTCCAGACAGGGTGGATTAGCCATCGCCAAGAGCAGAAGAGCTACAGCCGGGTGCAGTTCTGTGATACTATCTGGCAGGCACCATCTAACAGATTTGCATGGCAGTTAACAACGTTTTGCCTATCATAGATTTGCCTGATGACGTTTCTTCCACAACCATTCTGTATCTGTTTGAGCAGTCAAGCATTAATCTCATTTACAGCTCAAGGCTTGTCATGTTGATAAACTTTAGCTAGAATAAATACATTCAGATACAGTCAGATACATTTTTAATTGTAATGGGAATAGGCTAAAGTTAAGGTGGTCAGACATTGGGTTTTACAGTAAGACAGTCCAGTTTGCTAGTTGGTAAGCAAAACTATTTGTATTACAGATTTTTAGTTCAAGTTGGTCAACCCTGATAACTAGCTAGAGAGGTTATGGTTTTAATTGTGTGTGATATAATACCGTATCCTGTGATATCCTGTCGTACCCTGTTTTTCCTCCTTTTGGGGATAAAATGTAATAATGCGTGGAACAGTTAGTAGGGTGCCACCATACCAATGGTGTGCGCTACGCTTTATAACCCTGCTGAAAATGAATGAAGATGCCAGTTCTATCTTTTTTTTTGCTTCACATTGCTGCTGTGTGAAACCTCTTAAAAGTATCTTGTGAATTTCTTTAGTTGCAAGAGTCTTTCTTTGCTATTTTTTATTTTAGAATCCAACATTCTCTTCCAATATATTTTTTATTGTTCTTATGAAACCTTGTTAGGGCTGTAGACTATAGACTATGGCCAAGCACTCAGTTCCAGCGTAACATTTAACGTTCAGGTCACTGGATTCCTTTGACTGAGTTGTTTGTCTGGTCCCATGTGTCTCACGTGTCTTGACGTGGCTGACGTGGAGCGGTGCGGTACGTTACCGTAGAGATGGGGGAGGGGGGGCATAATACACCGACTGACGGAGAACTGTAGATGAGCTGTGAGAAGGTTACCGTTTCTTCACTAAATGTCACAGCGTTCGGAAACTTTAGAAACAGAGTCACCTCTACTGACACCGAATGCTTAGACTGCACCCGTCTTCTCCTGTTTTATGGATGACGAGGTGAAAGATCTCGTGCCCTGGGGAACACACGATCCCTCCGTGCTGGTGCCTTTGGCACTGAAGGAGCTGCAGGACTGTGGGGAAGGTAACACTGAGAGGAGCTGATGCTGGATTGTTTTTGGTCAAAAGGTCAGTTGAACGATGCCTCTAGGACTAAATATGTTGGGATCATGACAGACGTAACCTTTGCTTGTTTGTTTGGGTCTGCACTGATAAACATGTGTTTTTGCTGCATCAAGCAATTTTTTGGAGATTTTGAAAAACGGTGAAAATTCTATTTGAAATATCTATTTTTTTATTTGATGGAGCATTTCTTTGATGTGTATATATCTATCCCTCTCTCTCTTTCTCTCTGTCTCTCTCTAGATAG
Source organism: Brachyhypopomus gauderio (assembly GCF_052324685.1). Classification (NCBI taxonomy): domain Eukaryota; kingdom Metazoa; phylum Chordata; class Actinopteri; order Gymnotiformes; family Hypopomidae; genus Brachyhypopomus; species Brachyhypopomus gauderio. The sequence goes on from NC_135219.1 coordinate 8,155,957, forward strand.
ATAGATAGATAGATAGATAGATAGATAGATAAAAAAGAGAAATGGAGAGAAGAGAGAGAGAGGAAAAAGAAAAGATTCAGAGTTTGCCTTTATAGCCTAAAGCAGCTGAAGGTTCACAGAATGAGTCAGCTTGTCATCACGAGCCAAACGAATAAGAAACCTCTGGCCCAGCTCAGCCTCAGGAGAAGGCTCCTCTTCGACCGCCTTCTGACAGGTAACATCTCAAACAGCGGCGCTGACACCTGCTTGCCAGTCAGGCAGGTCTGCTTCTGTCCTCCCTGCTGATATCGCTCAACTCCTCACTCCCCATGTTTACCTACCCAGAATGCATCACTGTGTTTGGAGTTTACAGAACAAAGACCCCTCCGCAGTACAATATCACATACGGAAGTGTATAACTGTCATATATAAACATTGAGGTGTTTGGAAAAAATAATATTTCAATAAAAGTCAGAGCTCTCTGACAGGGAGTGCGTATGTGTGCTGTAAATGTGTTTTCTGCTAATTAGTAGAGAAACTGCAATACAAGATTCAGGCAGGTGTATTTTGGTGTTCTACACACACATGCAGTACATGACGAGAGGGGATGTGTCCTGGATTTACACAAAAAGCTCGAGGACCCTTCTTCTAATCTTTGGATATTCTCCATATATATTGCTTCTGAAATATATGTCGTATTTGCAGAGTGGCCACAATGTGATGTGACGATTCCAACAGGCCTATTGTGAATACAGTGTAGGTTTACTCCTGCCATAGAAACAGTAGAGGGAACATTTAAGTGTAATGTTCCTCATATTGGTTAGTTAGAGCTCCTGTACATGTAATTTTGTCCTGCGTGTGTTTGTCGATGCTTCAGCCTCCTCTGGGTGTTTCTTACCTTCTGCAGAGGTAATGTTTATATTGGAGGTCGTGGATCATTTTCCAAAGTGTGTCTGAAGTGTAAAAATTTGGTTTTGCTTTGCGTGCAAAAGCACGTTTAAATGAGCAAGGAAACTGGGTCCAAACCCACACTGGAAAGATCTCGAACCAAGGCTCATGGAAACATCACCCGGATGGTTTAGATTCCTCCGGCATACACATACATCACTCTGCTAAGACCATGATGGCTTTATTGAGTTCTGGTCCCCGATGATCAAAGTTGCGACCCAGTTTACAAATTCCCAGCAGAGCTAAGGAGTGTATAACTGTGTAAAATGACTGCACAGATCATTGGGAACTTTGATATTATACTGGGCACCTCGTGCATAATGCTCAAAATGTAAAATATTGTCAATGATTCATAGTCGCTGCTTCTGCTGTGGTGAAGCTGCTGCTTCACAGGAGGAGAGAAACTGCGGTATGTCAGTGGCTCATCTGTGGCATTGCTGTGGGGAGTTGAAGCTTTGGGGTTAAGGTTAGCGGCTGTATTTGTTTTTATCGTTCTCTCTCGCTTGTCTCCATGGGGGGGGGGGGGGGGGGGGGGGGGCGTTTGGGATGGACATGCATTAGCTGTGTCTGCAGTTCCATTAAAGAGATTCCATGGAGATTTACAGGCAGCATGTGCTACACAGATGTCAAGCACATGCTATACGGTTGGAAGTGCTAGTGTCTGACCTGCGAGGACGCATTCCTGAGGTGTGTGTGCCGTTTCACTGTATATCACGTTTGACCCTTCACCTAGTCCGTTTGTGGTCTTGAAGCGTATTACTAGGTGTAAAATGATTAACTCCTGCCTTTCCAGTAACTGTGGAAGTGAGCACTCCTGTAGGAATAATCATTATTTCGTGCCTCTACTTTTGCACATTGAGTAAGAAGTAGCTCGTGTAGTGTAACCGTGCTGCTTTTTAAGGGAAACATCAGAAGCCATTCTGGTGTCCATATTGCATGAGACACTGTGTGCATGTCATATGTCAAGGCATAACCCCTTTATGTCTGTCATCGTTGTCTTCTCTGGGGTCCCTTCAAGAGCTGACCTTATTTAATCCAATATAATAGGTTAAGATAGTAGGCCGTTACCTTATTTGTCTTCCATGGAAACCATTAGAGGGATTGCGGGGACTCAGTGAATGAGGACAGCGGAGTGGTGAGTGGGACACAGATGGATGGACAGGCCAGTGCTGCACTGCTACTGCAGACAGGCGCGCTTTGCTCAGCTTAAATCATCTCTGACAAATCCGCCTTCATCTCATTTAGATATACGACGGTTGTCCTTGGGGGCCGCTGTAAAGTATACGTTCCCCTTAATCTGATTCACGGCGTTCAGTGGCGTGAGGGGCTGTGGAGTCGTGTGTCCCCCCCCAGGCTGGGAGGCAGGAGCTGGTGGCTGTCGGGGGTTGTGTGGGGCTGAGTGGTGGGTAGTGCCTTAGGAGGTGCACCTGCCTCTGTTTATCCTGGAGGTGGGGAGTGCTGGGAGCTGGTGGAGGTAGCTGGGGGGGCCGTGGGAGGTTGCTGTTAGGATCTGATGGGGGGGGGGGGTTGTGTGCTTGGGTGGGGTTGGGGGCTCAGTTGGGTTTGGGTGCTTGGGTGGGTTTGGGGGTTCGTGTGGGGTTAGATGCTCGGGTGGGGTTGGGGGTTCAGGTGCTGGTTGGGGGCTCGGGTGGGGTTGGGGGTTTGGGTGCTGGTTGGGGTTTCGGGTGGGGTTGGGTGCTCGGGTGGGGTTGGGGGTTTGGGTGCTGGTGTGGGGTTGGGTGCTCGGGTGGGGTTGGGGGTTTGGGTGGGGTTGGGTCCTCGGGTGGGGTTGGGGGTTTGGGTGCTGGTGTGGGGTTGGGGTGGGGTTGGGTGCTCGGGTGGGGTTGGGGGTTCAGGTGCTGGTTGGGGGCTCGGGTGGGGTTGGGGGTTTGGGTGCTGGTTGGGGTTTCGGGTGGGGTTGGGGGTTTGGGTATTGGTAAGGGTGGGGTTGGGGTTGGGGTGGGGTTGGGTGCTCGGGTGGGGTTGGGGGTTTGGGTGCTGGTGTGGGGTTGGGTGCTCGGGTGGGGTTGGGGGTTTGGGTGCTGGTGTGGGGTTGGGGTGGGGTTGGGTGCTCGGGTTGGGTTGGGGGTTTGGGTGGGGTTGGGTGCTCGGGTGGGGTTGGGGGTTTTGATCCTGGTTGGGGGTTCGTGTGCTGGTTAGGGGTTCGGGTGGGGTTGGAGATTTAGCCAGGCAGGTATTGCTGGTCTGTAGGTGTGCCTGCTCGCCTCTGTCAGACTACCAGCCTCTGTTCAGCATGCAGCCATTTTTACGGCTCTTTCCATGTGCGGTCAAACACAGACATGGTTCTGAAACAAATGCTACTAACTGGTTGGGAGTTGTGAGGCAGCACTGAGAGGTCTTTGTCCTTCACCATCGGCTGCATCTGTCAGACGTCTCTAAATGTTTAGCAGGGCAGTGGAAACTGAAGCGAGTTCCATTGAAACATCTTCCATGTATTTCTGGACTTCATAAATCTTCCAGTCTGAGAAACTCTTCTACCATTTTGATAATGACATATTTTGTTTTGGCTCTGAAAAAAAATCAATATATCCCAGGAGTATGAGAGAGTTTAATATCTCTGTCAGGTAAGGAGTCTGTGATGGTTGTCATTTCACCTAATTACTGATATATCTCAGAGAGTAGAGCTGAGAGCTCTTTGCCCCCTGATCTCCTCTCTTTCCTAGCTACTGGAAAGTATAATGAAGTCCTTCTCTCAAAAAAATCATTCTCTGAATCCTTGCAGACATAATTACCATATTCACAACTATCATGTTCAGACAACTTCACAGGTCTTTAATTTTGCATCTCATGTCAGATTGATTTCCTGTTCCCCTTAGAAATTCTGAATGAATGCTCTCAGCCGTCTCGTAGACCTGCTAAAGTCTGGCCCGTGTGCTGCTGCCTCGTCAGTCTGCCACTTATTTATGGCCATTCTCTGGCCATTTTCCACTGTAATGCGAGGGGTGAGTGGGCGTGAGGGGTGGAGCTTGATTATGTAGGCCTGGTTCTCGGGTGGATCGGCGTGTTTCCATCTCCTGGTTAATGGGTTGTGGGTGGCGGTTGTGGCGTGTGAGACACGCCCCCGTGGGGCCTAGCGGCTGCCATGCGTCTCTGTGACCGAGAGCTAAACAGCTGGGGAAGCCATTAGGTAAAGCCATCCTGCAGGTCCACATTCCATCTTTCAGTCCAGGCCCAGGTGCTGAAAGGCCTTGGTCCTTCCAGCCAGGAGCAGGCGCTGTCCCCCCCCCCCCCCCCCCCCCCCCCCCCCCCGGCCACTTCGACGCACACCGTCGAGGACGTCCAGGCTTCACGTTTACAACTTAACATCCATCACAGGACACGGGGGTGAACGCACCTTTTACTGTCACAGGTCTCGAGCCCATAGGAGTAAGAGGGTGTGTAAGATAGGCGTGGTGCAGGGTGCCGGACTCAGGACCTGCCCTTTCATTCCTCTCTGCCTCTGTCCAGAGACCCCAAACATGGCCTAGTCCAATTTCGATCCCTGATCCCCAGTCCAGGCTCTTTGGGGCACTGGGGATGACACCAACGATCCGATTTTGCTTCCGTGCCTCTCTCTCATCTCTTGGCCCGCTATGCGTCGTGTCTTCAACGCTGGGGCTTTTTTCCCGCCCGTGTCTTGCAGCTACATTTCTCAGCGGCTCTTTCAGTCTCCGAGCACCATCTGTGCTGGGAAAAAAAAAAAAAAAAAAAAACTTGCCGTGTTTTCATCGCACTCCACGTTCTATTCAGATCCCGGCAGCAGGCAATCAGCCTCGATGCTGCCGGCACGTGCACCCAGAACCTGAATTTGAGAGTCAAATTTCTTTCCAGATCCCACTTGTGAACAAAGTGCAAGATGGAATTTGTCGACTGAGTATTTCGCCTCTCCTCCTGGCTTGCAGCTAGGGCTAGCTTTCCAAACTGCACTTGACAACAAGAAGAAGATCTATGCACGATGAAATGCCTTTTTTGTGGCTTATATATACACATATGCAGCACAAATGGTCTCTTTACATGCTGCGGTGTTCTTGTGAGCTGGAGTGAGAGCACAGGGTCAGTATTTGTACAGTGGGTTCAGAACTTTCCTACAGGGCCCAACAGTGGTTACATGGCGCAACTGGGATTCAAACCCACAACCTTCTAATTAAGCACTTAAAGGGCTACATGCTAGGCTCCAGATACATGTGCATGTACTGGCAGTGATCTAAAACTATCTTTTATAGTTTATCGAAGAGCTATCTTTGATTTTTCAATGTGCTCCTCCGTGGAAATCGGGAATAAACAGAACCCAAAATACAGCCCTTGCTCTAAGTCCTTGTTCTACGATGCTGTCTACACATTCACGTTAACATGCACGTTGAGTTGGGGATGCTCTGTACATTGTTTTGCAGCAGTCATGCTGTTGATTACTGGCTCAGTCATTGACATTTTTAAAAGGTACTCTCTGTGATTTATAATTAGCAAAATGGTCACCCTGCTACCTGCTTGGCCGTGAAAGATGCAACCCTGAATAGTAAACAAAAAAGCTAACAGCAAAATATCATGCTGTAAAACTCTAATTACTTGTTGATTGCACTATTGTTGTTTATGAACAGTGGAGCCAACCTCATATATATGCTCCATGTGGTTGCTCTGATATTGCCAGGCATTTAAAAAGGAACTTTCATCAGTAATAAATTCCTGTGAATTAACCTAAACAAATTGGCTTTAAACCCACAGAATGCAGTTTTAATAGCATAAAGACATATCGTTTCAGGGAGCCATCACCTGTCTTTTGTAAAGCGTGTGTTAAGTATGGAGCTTTATCCCAGGTCTGACTCAAGTGTTGTATCTGGAAGCTGGCCACTTGTTCCTCAGTCTGGCTACATGGCTTAACATGCAGGCCGCACAGTTCACTCATCACACGGGCATTTATAGCCCGTTCGTAATCAATAATTCCTATAGATTACATATCTTCTTCTCACTGATTGTTGGCAGTGTAAATTATGCCTACTTGGATAATGACTTTTATCATTCTAACTTTAGAGTGTTAATCTTTCATCTGAGAGCCGGCGCTGGACTCTGATGACTGTATTTAAGAGAAAGGACAGAAGGTGTAAAATGTCAGATTTGGCTTTTAACATTTCACAATTGTGGAATTAGAATCAGCAGGTTGCTTTCACGGCTGAGATGTGCATTTCTTCTTGGGGGGGGAGGGGGGCTGTCGTAGCACATGGCGGTTTTTAAAGAAACGAGATAGTGTCTAACACAGAGGTTGACTGGTGGCTCCCCTGAAATATGATCATCTATGAAGTTCTAGCAGGGCAGACATGATGAGATCAGAGTCATGTGGACCCATGGAAACATGGGGTTTCATACTGAGATCAAACCTCTCCAGCAGATTCACTAATGTGTGTAAAACGGTCTGTAGTGCAGGAAGGCGAGGACACGCATTTTATTCCCATCTGCGCCATAATTATTGATGCAGGGTCTCCAGTGACATTTTCAGATTCAATTGAAACATGTCGGGACTCATTATTGATTAGGGCTGTATTAGCAGGCCCGTGTGGTCGCTCCTGAAGTCTGTATCGTGTTCTGTGGAGAGGGCAGCAGTGTGGAACTCATTAGATCACAAGAGTGTGTGCATCAGTGTATGCCCTGGTGGAAGGCAGGATTGCATAAAATGAGTGGATTGGACAGTCATTACACATGCGTGTATAAATTGTGCATGATACATCAACAGATTGAGCTGTGTTACATCCACACGTTGCTCTGTGGCAGGTGAGCTGTGAGTCTGATCTGATGGAGTTGTGTGCAGTCTGTCCAGTGTATTAGGAGGAATAACAAGGCTCGTGTCATATCTCAGCTTTAAGTGCGTTAATCCGCATTTGGGTTCTCTGCATATGTGACAATTTTTAGAAGTTGCATCACTGTGAATTCTTTACAGATCACAGATATGTTGATTATATTCGGCCAGATTGTACTGGCTGGTTGTTTTTCTTTGTGTTTGTTTTATTTTATCATCCATTTGTTTATCCTCTGAAGTAAGTTAAAATGCTGTTCATGTGCGTGCATTATTGCGTTCAGCCAGGTGAGATTAAAGTGATGTTGTCCTCCTCAGTCTTCATTTGTGTGTTATAAACTGTTATAGCAACTGTCGCACGACACTCACTGTGCTCCTCTCTCGTTCTTCTCTGACAGTGACAGTGCAATTAGTGCAGGAGATGTTGCTATTGCACCATATGTTGCTCTCCGAGTAGCTGGTCTGGGTAACATTGCATGGGCGTCGTTTCCAGATTGGGTCTCCGGCCGCACCAGGTGCCTCTTACTCCAGGCAGCTCTGCCCGCCCTCCTCCTCCTCCTGTAATCTCATCAGTCTTCTCATATTTTATGAACTCGTCTCTGGCATTTTTAACCTTTAATAGCCAGCGAGACCGAGGAGACCGTGGGGGGAGCATCTCATATTCAGACAGGTGCTGGTGAGAAATAATAAGGACGTGAGAAAGAGTTGTAGGCGCTTTAACGAAAAAAGGCGCAGAGAAGACACGCCTCCCCACACCGGCCTCGTTGTCTTCGTGGCCTGTTCCACACGCTGGGTAAAACGATTAGGGAGGGGAGCTCAGAGGTGTTGCTCCAATACGATTACGGCTGTTCTTCATTAACACTAATTGCAATTATGCAGGCGTAATGCTTTCCTCTTAACGGCGCGTCCTCGATGTCTTCTGACGTGAGCGTTTTCAGCGCTGGAGTCGGAGTCTCTCAGACGGTCTCCGATGTGTTGAGCTTAGCAGAAGTAATCCGGCTGGCGGAGAGAGAGAGAGAGAGGGGGGGGGGCAGGCTTACAGGATGCTGCGATTCAGACAAACTGTCAGCAATCGATAAACCTCAAATCTGCTGTTAGTGCAGCGTGGGCGAGCGCAAAGGTTAGCTGCTCTTCAAACTCCCCAACATAAGTTACAAAGCTCACTGCTCCGGGTGTAGATGCACACACGTGTAGCACACTGCCCCGGGTCTGCATGGATTTGTGGGTATTATGCTGATTGCATTAATGGATTCCGGTACAAATGTGGCTCTGCTGTTTCCATGAGTAATGGAAGGTTTTGTCCTTCAAACTGCAGCTAATCTGGAGATGAGGTAATAACTTACAACTATTCCTTTGAACAACAGCGCGCACTAAGCAGGCTTAAACGGTGATTACGTGCTAAGCGCTAGTCCTACATTATGGATAATGAGGACAAGAAAATATAACGTTTCTGCGTGTAGCAGAACGTCACCTCCTCCTCCTCCATCTGTTTCAGCCCAGGCTTTGACCCCCTGTCTGTGCGCCTCCGTCTCTGCCCACACATCTCCAGTTTTGCTCCGTGTGTCCGCAACGCACTTCATGCCGCCCACCCGGCAATTAAACACAGCCCAGCGCTCTCACGCATCACCACGGCCGCCGGGCCGAGTTCGGAGCCCAGCGTCTGCGATGCGGGACTGTGCATAGCATGGTTCTACCTGGGGCAGTAGAAGTGGCAGAGGGGGGGGATGGGGGGATGCAGGAGATCAGGCCTTGAAGAAGGACCCCATCTCAAAGAAGTAGAGAGAGAGAGAGAGAGAGAGAGAGAGAGAGAGAGAGAGAGAGAGAGAGAGAGAGAGAGAGAGAGAGAGAGAGAGAGAGAGAGAGAGAGAGAGAGAGAGAGAGAGAGAGAGAGGGATTGTAGGTATGCAGCAGGCGAGCTATGAGCAGATGTAAGCTCTGGGATTGGTGGTATGTAAAGCTAGTATGTGTTACATTCGTTGCTATGCTGGCCAATCCCAGAGGGCGTAGAGCTCCAGGGGCCGCCGTATCACAGCAGCAGCTGTCTGATTGGCCCATTACTTCAGTACTGCGAGCTGGTGCATTAATGTTTATTTGTTTGCTGTAATGACCCATTATATTTATTCCCTAATCAAATCAGTGATTTGTGTTAGACTTGGGAAATTGAATGTGGACTCATACCCAGTTCATAAAGGAGGAATACTCACCAAATGAACACTAATATGATATTGATGGAAAAGTGATGTTACATTTCCACGCGGATATTAACTGCATGCTTTATATATGCTGAAAGGCTCAAAGTGACGTGTTGTGCTGCAGATTGGCCCATTCGCTTTCTTCTGCAGTTCTGCGGGGTCCTAAACGTTCCTCTAGTCATATTGGACCATCCGTGGGTGCTCACTGATATCTGCACATGTCTCGTAGTGTTTCATTATTGAATCAGAGACTGTGGCTCCCTGAGACAGTGATGGGATGTGTCAGGTAGGACGTGGCTCCACTGAGGCGGTTGCCGTAGCGCTACCTCTGTGAATCGTCATGGTGATCGTGACATGCGCTCCATCAGATTGCGCCTCAGTGGGCCCATCTGGCCCTGGCGGTTGGGTGGGTGGGGGGGGGGGGCGTTTGTTGGGCTGTGTGGAGACCAGTTGTGTTACTGCACGTCTTCGTGGATGATAATTGGCTTTAATGAACTATTTTTTGCCACAGCAGAATAAGGTGTTTTATTACTGTTATTTTAACGCTGTCAGGTCTATGACTTCACCTGCTATTTTAGCAAATTGCACAATTAAATGTGTTTGTGAGATCAGGGTTTGAATTTACCCCTGAACCATATTTTTGTCCCTATGTGTGTCCCTATGTAGTGCAATCTTCTTTCCATCTAATTTGTGGTTCTTTCATACACACACACACACACACACACACACACACACACACACACACACACACACACATGCACATACATACACCCCTACTCATAAAATGCGTGCAAACCCCAGCATGGGGTGAAGGCAGCAGGCTCTCAGTGCTACTTAGCGTGCGTTAATGCAGTGTGGCTCTCAGCAGTGCAGAACGCTGCTGCTTTATGGGCTGTTTGCCCCTGCAGGCGGCCGGCCGGCCCGTGGAGCCGACCCGTGGAGCCGGCCCGCTCCGGCGAGAGCACGCACCCTCGCTCCTCTCTCCTCCCTGCTTATCTAGCTTGTAATTAGTTCATTTTCCATTTTAATAAGATAGATCATGGCCATGTGGGCTTTCAAACAGACCCGGCCCAGCCCCCGGCCCGAACCGAGTTCCAGGTAAATGAGAACCTGTCAAGCAGCCTTCTGGGGAATAAAGAGCATGCAGGATGAAAAAGGGCTCCAGCAGGTATGTGTGTTAGGGAAGGAGAAGGAGAGAGGGAGGGAGGGAGGGAGGGAGGGAGAGAGAGAGGGAGAGAGAGAAGGAGGGAGGGTCAGGGAGACAACAGCACTATATAGCTGTTCTCATAAAGCAGCCATCCTTTTACATGCAAGCACACAAACACACACACACAAACACACACACACACACACACCTGCATACACATTCGTATTCTGTGAAGTCCGCTGAGTCAGGAGTGGGTGGGGGAAACATGTTTTTACGTGAGGCCTTGCTGATTGGCTGGTTTGTAAAAGGGCCTCTCAGCCTTCCACGCCTGTGTCAGGCAACGTGGGTCGAGGAATGATCTAGAGCCACAGCAGGGGTATGATCACTCCTACATTATACCTTTAGCCCTCTGTCACCTAAAGAGGGCGGGGTTTAAAGCTCCCCATAAATGAATCATGAAGCAGGGATGGAGGCGTGTCCTCTTTATAGACAGCTGTGAATGTGGCTGTGAAAGTTCACTAGTCTGTGACCATGGACCATGTTTACAGCGCCATTGCTGCGTAAACAGGGAAGTGTTTCCACAAAATAAAAATCCATTAAAAAAGGGTATTTCAGCCTTTTTGGAGACATCTACAAATATCTGAAAAAAATAAATGTGGATGTCACCTAACCCACCCAAAAATCACCAAGGTGATTAAACGGCTTAATGCATCATTGGCTGAGTGGGTGGCGAGGGCAGCTTGTGTGAATGTACGCGTCAGTTTGGGCTAATGCAACAATTTAGGTTCATTATAATTTAACGGATATCCTGAATTGTAGCTGTGAGCCCTGCTGCATGTTTGAGTGACGTGTACATCCATTAGTATGTCCTACCATGATGTAGACGTGCTCACGCTCCAGCGAGTCCCGCCTGCTCCGGGGTGTTCTTGCAGGAGAGTTGATTAGGGATCGGCTAGACGCTGCTTCTGGAATGGCTAAATGGAACGTATGCCCTGCAAACTGCACACCACTGTCCTTCTAGCAGTCGTTTGGAGATCTGTGAGGGAAACAGCTCAGTTAGGCCTGCTAGCTACACTAGGGTTCCTGTTTAGTCATTAGGGCTATTCTATGTCAGACCAGGTCATTTCTGCCTAATAAAGTAGCAGTTTGGTCATTTGTTGGAGAGCTCACTGATTCTGTAGACACACACACACACATACACACACGCACACACACGCATACATGCTGAGAGATAGGGCGTGGCCTAGTGAGAGATAGGGGGTGGGCTAATGAGAGATGGGGGTGGGCTAATGAGCTACATCATTGCTTCATCTGGATCACCCTCCAGTGCTTTGGACTCATTTATCTACATAGTATGTGTATATACACGCATGTGTGTGTGTGTGTGTGTGTGTGTGTGTGTGTGTGTGTGTGTGTGTAACCTCAGGGTACTGAGCGCTGAGACATGAGGGAGGATTCGCATGTATTCCCATAATCCCCAGCACTGGAGAAAAGCACATCTACGCTTACTTGTAGATGCTGATTTTAATAATGACCTTCTCTTATTCCAGTTATATCTGGAGTCATGGGGAGAGAAATATGCACTAATATGCACTCTGTGTCTGACCATCACACATACACACGAGGAACAGATTCAGTATTGAACACTCAATAGTGAAGGAGATATTTGCTGTTGTTTTTATTACAGTGACCATGTATTTATGGATAACACAGCCAGACAAAGTACCGGGATGATTAAGTCACATTGTGTTGTGTTACCAGATTTTGCGAGACTTACTCGGAATACTCGAGTTTCATATTGAATGGGTAACTTTTTTCACGAGATGTAGCCCTATGAATGTGCTAAAAACTACGATTTGTGGTGTCACAAATCTTTGAGAGTTTGAGTTGGAGATGATACGTTTGCAACGGGGCCGTTTGTTCTTCCTCTATGTTTTTGCCGGACGCGTCAGCAGGACATTGTGTTGTCCAGGGCCGTTAGCACGAGGAGCGCTCTGTGTCTTTGTTTGTACCAGCGAGCGTCTGGCCTCCCGAGTGCCTGCTCTCTCGGTGCCAGGGTGCCGTGGTGACGCCGTGGTGATACCGTGAGCTGGAGGACGGGTGTGGTCGTCACCAAGGAAAAGAAATGTCTCTGTGGGGGGAGAGAGAGGCGTCTGTGTCTGTGTGTAGTGAGCTGTGGCATGTGACCCTTCAACGTCCTCGCTGAATGTCTGTAAATTGATCTGTCAGATTCAGATTTCAAGCTGTTGAGGTGTGTATATCAGATGCAAATTTGTTAAATATACCCCGAATTAAAATGCAGACATATGGAGAAGGTTTGTTTTCTTTGCTCTAGTCTTCTTACATTAAAAGCCCCACAAATATCCAGCCTTCCTTTACCCCGTGTTTGTTAGTACCGGTAGTGAATGGATCCATATGGGTTAGGTTAGTTAGCTAGTGTTAGTTAGTGTTAGGGTTAGTTCTGTGTAAATTCTGCAGAATGCAAGACTGTGTCTAACATTTGTCATCATGCATTAAAAAGGCTATTTGGAGTCTTCTCAACATTTAGGATAAGGGCAGCATTATACAGAAAAAAACATATAGCAAAATAACATAAATGTTTTGGCATAGAATCCCTCATGACATGACAAAACATTCTTCCAAAAATGAAATGAGTGTTTCTTTTAAGTCCTGCTCCCGGTCTCCCACAGCAGCAGCCCTGTGGCTCACAGCCTCCCCCATCGCCCGTGAGTGCAAGCGTAGACGTCGCCCCGGAATTGTGCAGTGACCGTTACGTGACCGCGTCCCGCCGGGAGCTGCCAGGGAGCGGGAGAGTACGGCGTCTGAGTGTGGCGCTGCCGCCGGTTAGCGTGCTCCGCCGGTTAGCGTGCTCCGCCGGTAGACCGATCCGGTGACCTGCGTGTGCCCTGCACTCTCGCTGACCCTCCCGCAGGGCAGCGGGAGATGGCAGGCGAAGCGTGCTGGCCGCATCACTTTTTAATGACGGTGCGGAATGCACCACCACTGCTGGGACCACCACCCACATTTAAGCGCTTTCGGTGGTCAGGGCTTTTTATAGCTGCCTCGGAGGGAAGGAGCCGTTGAAACAGAGTCTCGGTGCACAAGGCGATAAGAGGGATCCTAACTCTCACACGCTAGGTGAAGGGGGTAATTCCACTCGAGTGAGCTGCAGTGCACCAGGGCACCAGGGCTGTGCCGGTCTCCTCAGTCTCCTCAGTCTGCACATCCAGAGCTTAACGTGACACAGTTCATACTCTGAGTGTGATGATTGTTCATTTTTTGCAGACGTTGTTGGTTGAATTGTATTTGTCACCTAATGTAAAATATGTTGTGCATTACCTTATGACTTATGACTCTTAACCTTTGAATGTGTAGACATGCTACACCCGTCATGACTGATTTTTTTAATGGTTAGAGTTAGGGTTAGTGAATGTGTGGTTTTTTATGGTTAGGATTAGTGAATGAGTGGTTTTTAGGTTTAGGGTTAGTGAATGTGTGATTTTTAGGGTTAGTGTTAGGGTTAGAGAATGTGTGGTTTTTAATCTGCTCCGTTTTCTCATGGTTCTTGTTTTTATGGAGAAAGACTGCAAGTGCTGTCTGGTTATAGAAAGTGGGTCTTTATGACATTAGTGTTCAAGAGTAGACAGGAGACACAGCAGAGACTCCAGTGCCCACCATTAGCTACTTGAGGTAAAGGACCCAATCAATAGTTTTTCAGACCTGATGGAACATGGAGCAGCAGCCATGATTATAACGTCTTGTCCTTGTATTTTAAAATGGGCCAACAAACCTCACAGTGAGTCATGAAAATATCCGCAGGCTTGCCACTGAGACACTTGGCTGATCCCACTCTGACGCAAGCCGGGTCCTCCTGCAAGGCCAGCCCCTCGTCAGCCCCCAAGGAAATGAGGCCTTTAGGGCTTTTTCTTATTCCTCATGTGCGAGGAGAAAACAGCACAAAGGTGAGAGCTGGAACTTGAGTCAACCATCCTTACATCTATCTCACCGTAAACGTTGCATCGCATTGGAGGAGGCCAGAACCGAGTGGTTTAGTCTTCAGTAGCCCAGGACCTCGTGAAGACTGGTCCCAGCTGGTTTGCTTATCTTCTCACTCTCACCAGCAGTATGTCAAAAACATTGCTCTCGTCCTAATTAAATAGTCTTGGGTGTAGTAAAAGTTTTTGCCATGTCAGTTAAATAAAGAAGTTTCATCTTGTAACGTACAGATATGCCAGAATGTCAGGGTGTAGTGCCTGCCAGTGTCCACCAGGATCAGACCACAAGCATAGCGGAGTACTAAATATTTGTCCCAGTACCAGTACCAGCACAGATTCTGCTGGGTGGGTGAACTGTGTCTCCAGGCTGCTCGGTTTACCGGCCCATTTCTGCTCAAAGGTTATGGCCATGTGTCAGCATTAAATGTAGACATTAAAATGATCAGGATTAAGGACAATTTTGCTTGATTTTGTCTTTACCAACGTCCATGAATCAAAGCGTTCTCTGTCCGGCCAACGCAGTGACTGGAAGTAAATGAAAGTGAAGGACACCCGAACACTGGCCACGCGTGTTAAAGGCCCGAGATACGATTCATTCATCACGCTGACCAACTGCAGCATATGCAACGCACTTTCCATTGATTTCATGCTTTACTGACGAAATACACAAGCCCATGAATGTCATGTCTATTTTTCACTAAATGTCACTTTGTCAGTGACGTTGAATTACATTACAGAATACGGAGCAGTGTTTCTGATACTGTTTAAAATATCTATTATGTTACATTTTAGCAAATAAACTTTAAAGGCACTGTGCATCATTTTTCCTTCTAACGTTATATTAGCAGGAAGTTTGGGATTATCTTCATAATTCTCCTTGAGTCCAGCATTTATTAGGTGCTACAGAGAGCAAAATAACCTTTACATTTATTTATTTATTTTTGTATTATGTCCCCTAACCACTGTTTTAGGAATTAAGCTTTATTTGGTGTGATCTTAGACGCAATAGATAAATCAAATTGACTATAGCCTATCAGAAGCTACCTATCAGCCTAGCCTATCGGAAGCTACCTAATATTGCATATTCATGAACTGTAAAATCAATTGAACCTCCCACACTCCCATCACTCCACATCACTCTAGTAATAGAGACAGCGCATATACAAATGCATATATGCATATATGTTTTGCATACAAGGGGGAGAAAAGTTACTTCCTGAACAAATCAGAAATGGCTCAGATTACTTTTTGGGGTTGAAGTGGCACCATATACAAGAGTTTGTAGCAGGCATTTTACTGCAGTCATTTGGAAATTGTGCTCAATACAGTTCTGGACGTGCCAGCACACTTCCTGACACATACTGGGGCGATATGGTGATGTGGATGATACGTCTTTATGTTTAAACAGGCATTGTTTTCATTTGTTATTCAATTCAAACCCACATAGCAGAGTGGTGAAAGGCAACACAAAAGAAAACTGAAAATATCCAGTTTAGTGTCTTTTTAGGTGATGGAGAAATGGAAGTTAACTGTAATATATGTAAAATTCTTTCAATAAATATTTTTTTTCACAGAAGGCTGCTCGGAGCCTTCAAATGTTTTGAAGGATTCTTGATTTGTGTTTTCTTATGTTGCCTTATGTTGGCTGTAGACTTGTCATAGATTTGATGCTAGCGCATTACACTGGAACTGCTCTGGGTTCGGCACACGTGTCAGGGCTACTCTGTTCTAGATGCAACTGCAGTCACTACTGACACTGGCTAATGTCTTTTGACCCAGGGGTCTTCTGCAGTTCTCAGTCAAAGAGACATGGGTTTATAGAGGTGAGCTTTCTCCTCTGTGGGTACTGGACATTCTTTGTGTATCTGTGCTGACATTTATCAGTGGTTATGGAATCTGCTTAGTGCATGGCCGTGTCCAGCAAACGAACACTGTTACTGCGTCCAAGAACCGCCAGATCACATGCAGGGAGACTCCTAGACAACCGCACATGTGTCACTCGTTTTCTGTTTCCCTCCAAGAGAAAATACTCAGAACACAGTTTTCAGTTTGACATCAAAAGACAGAGAACTTGCACTCCGTTATTGTGGGATTAGCTGGATCTTGAAAAAAATGCATTTGAATCTATTTTCACGCACTTCAGCCAGAAGGTTTGTAATATACTGAAAGAACCAAAACAGGAAGTAGAAGGTTCTGTTGGCCCATGTGTTCAGCTCAGGATGACCTTTCAGCTTAAGGACTTCACAGATACAGAGCCGGCAACCTCTCGCATGTTAAATGGACCTCGTATATTAAGCTAGCGAGGTGGTTTTTCATAAGCTGTGAGCATGGGTAGAACATTTTAGTCATGCTCATATTCAATCCTGTGTGGGCTTTAGTGTTTTAATGACATCTCCACCACTAGATAGCAAGCACTGAAGATGAAGTGAACTGCAAATAATTGTTTAAAAATATATATTACACCAGTGAGCTGCATGAAGTGTTGACCACTGACTCTGTGGAATCTCTTAGACTGTGGTAGGATTAATAGTCTCAATGATGGGTCAAAATAATGAATACATTACCGCTTCTCACCATTGCCATCCTCAAAGCGCATTTCCTTAATGTCGACCCAAGCGACCCTCTCTAGCATCAAACGCTGATTTGAATGAGTCTGAGGGGACCTCAGGATTAATTTATGGGAAAATGTGTTTTCTCTCACAGAGTGTTCACTTTATGTGTTGTTTGTTTTTTTACCTTGAATGGCAAAAACAATGACTGGAATAATGGCCGGATCATGCTCGCAGAGCGTCTGGAAAATGGGATTTATGGGAAAAGAGGTGTGTGATGGTTGCGGCAGATACCAGGCAGACCAACAGTGTTGGGCAGCAGTGGTCGTGTGTGTTGATGCAGTTGGAAAGAGAGACAGAGAGAGAGAGAGAAAGGAAGAGAGAGAATGTGTGAGAGAGGGAGAGTGAGAGAGAGAGATTGAGGGTGCGAAGGAGAAAGAGAGAAGGGACAGGCCAGTCAGGGCACATGCTGTGGTCCAAACGCACAAGCGTTTATTGGCTCGCTGAGTGCTGAATCTTGATATGTCGGTGTTAAAGCTTCAGCTCCTGCTCGGGGGAGAGACACACCAGCACAGCAGAGCTGGGGATTCTGTCTCAGCGCTGAATTGTAACGCACGACTCGATCTGCCAGGCTGGCGCTTCGGGATGGCACACGTTTGCGTGCCAAAAAAGCCAGAGTGTGGAAACCCCCCCCCCCCCCCCAATGCTCTTCACAGCTAAAGCAACAGCAAGGTGCACATTTGGTGGGGTGAGTGGTGCGTGGGGGCTAGTGTGAAGGCGGCTGTCGGAGGGCTTTGGGGGAGGAGGTCACACAGGGGTCAACGGGGACACGTCTGGTGGGCCTCACGGCGCCGCAGAGCCGGACGACTGCTGCCGTGCCGCCTGGAGAAATGCCCACGTGGCACTGAGTGGGCTGTCAAGGATGAATCATAGATATTGAATAGTACTGTCAGTATAGAATCAAGTGTATGAATTTGCGAGACGTGTGTGTGTGTGTGTGTGTGTGTGTGTGTGTGTGTGTGTGTGTGTGTGTGTGTATTTTTCCAGTGAAAATTCACTGAAAACTGCAGGTTACATTTTCTAAAGAAATCCCTTAAAACTGCATACACACGAGACGCTTAGAAAAACAAATCCACACTGTCCATTTAAAGGGCTGGCGGCGTTGTCTTAATGCACTTGTGATAGTGGCAGTCAATATGTGTGTGTTCGTGTGTGTTGATGTATGTGTGTGTATATGTCAGAGAGAGAAAGAAAGACAGACAGCGAGGGGGTGAAAAAGCAGACAAAGAGAGAGGACTGGTGAGATAACGGAGGAGGAAAAGAGAGGAGCGTCTGAACCCGGTCGGCACCGAGCTTTTAGTTCCTGCCTTGGCGCCTAATGGATTGGAAAGAGATGTAATTGATTTGTTGATTTGGGGCGCTGAAGGCGCTTTGCGTAGACTAAATGGAGTTTGTATTTCCTTTGTTTGAGCTATGTATACCTCTGTAGTGAACGCACCCTGCTGAGAGTCAGCGTGTACTGTACGTACCACGGATTCCTTTGGAGGCAACAAATACGGTTAATCAAGTTAGTGTGGTGTGTGTTTAGAGCTGGGCAGTTTGCATTGACCTGCACTTTGTGGTTATAATGGGGGGAAAAAGCTTTTAAAACCGCAGATTTTAAGAGGGTTGAAAAGAACAAAGCAGAGAGGATGCAGAGTTTGAACTGAGAATGTCCGACAGAGTTGCGCGAGAGTGACCGAGCTCGCGTGTTTGTTCTCGTGGCTCGGCCCCCGTATGACTAATGACCTCTGATTTGGGGCTGGCCTGATCGATTAGGGAGAAGCGTGCTAGTTGCTCACACGGTCCCACTTCACATTTCCATTTTCAATCAGGCCTTTCACTGCTGGGCCCTCTCCTACCGGCCACTGCTTCCTTTATCTTGTACCCTTCATTTTCCTAATTTGATACTTTGGGCTGATAATCTGCAGAAAGAAGCCTGACGTGTCACTTCCTCGCACGTCCTGACACTCACCCACTTTATGGAGGACATAATGGAATCGCTGCTCAAACTTCAAATTTCATCTGCTTTTGCTGTGGAGGAGAGGAACCCCCCCCCCCCTCCCCACACACACACACACACACACACACACACACACTTTCATGTGCCTCACCCTGCTCACGTTTTCATCTGAGGGTGGGCGGGAATTAGCATATTACAGCCCATCCTCCTGAATGCTGGTTTTGTATATTATTTCTCTAATGAAGCGAAAACTCAGAGATAAATTGACATAACATAGTTACACTGGAGATATAATTACCAAACGTGCAGAGACAGACAGACGTGCTTTATCTCGTTATACTGGAGATGTAATTTTCAGTCTAAAGACAATATTGAATGTTGTGTTTAAAATTAGGATTAGAACAGAAGTCAGTATAAAGATTGGTGCATATTGGTCACTCACACAGTATGTTTAGCGCATAAACACATGACCATCATGCCCCTCAATACACGGTTCAGATGAAGCTAGGAAAACACCATCAGTGCTGTTATAACTGCAGCAGCAGCCTGTGTCTGAAACAGGCGTCTGCTGAGGACACACGAGGACAGACTCTTAACTGCACAGACAGTCATCGTACCGCACAACTAACCAGTACCGTACAACCAACGTATCGCACAACCAACGTATCGCACAACCTACCAGTACCGCACAACCAACCAGTACCGCACAACCAACCAGTACCGCACAACCTACCAGTACCGCACAACCAACCAGTACCGCACAACCAACTTTTTGCACAACGTACAAGTATCGCACAACCAACGTATTGCACAACCTACTGGAAACGGACAACCAATGTATCACAAACCAACCAGTATCGCACAACCAACCAGTACCGCACAACCTACCAGTACCGCACAACCAACCAGTACCGCACAACCAACCAGTACCGCACAACCTACCAGTACCGCACAACCAACCAGTACCGCACAACCTACCAGTATCGCACAACCTACCAGTATCGTACAACCAACCAGTACTGCACAATCTACCAGTATCGCACAACCAACCAGTATCGCACAACCTACCAGTATCGTACAACCTACCAGTATCGCACAACCAACTTTTTGCACAACGTACAAGTATCGCACAACCAACATATTGCACAACCTACTGGAAACGGACAACCAATGTATCACAAACCAACCAGTATCGCACAACCAAGGTATCGCACAACCATGGTTCTGTATAAGTATGATTGTATTAAACTGCAGGGTTATAAGACATCTAACCAGTGTGTGAATTTGTGATCTTGCACAGAGGCCTATGAGGACCTTCCACAGGTGTAATGCTAAGGTATAATGTCATATTTCCCTAACGCGGGGAGGTCAGGGGGTCCATAGGGACAGCAGGCTGGAAGGACTGGACCGTGCATGAAGTACACTAGATCCCACATGAAATATACCAGATCCTGCATGAAATACACTGGATCCCACACCAAATATATCCTGTGCGAAGTATACTGGTTCTCACATGACGTACTGAATCCTGCACAGAGTACACTGGATCCCTCGTTAAATATACTGAATCCTGCACTAAGTACACTGGATCCCTCGTTAAATATACGGAATCCTGCACTAAGTACACTGGATCCCTCGTTAAATATACTGAATCCTGCACTAAGTACACTGGATCCCTCGTTAAATATACTGAATCCTGCAATAAGTACACTGGATCCCTCGTTAAATATACTGAATCCTGCACTAAGTACACTGGATCCTACACGAAGTACATTGGATCCCACATGAACTATACTGCACCCTGCATGAAGTACACTGGAACCCGTAACACCACAGATGCTACAGTGACCATAAATCCTGCACTGGGGGAAATTCAGGCGAAATTGTCTGGATTTGTCACAGTCTTCTGTCACCATTCTGGGGAGAGACAAGGTATTCTGGAGCTGCTTTCTTAGACAGCTCATATTCCCCGAATGGGCCGAAACACATCGTTTGGATACGCTGTAAAAACAGTTGTTTCATATCACATCCAGTAAATAGGCATCAGTGCTTGTCTCCTAGTCGTGCTTGAGAACGTACAGTTGAGATCGTATGTAAGAAATAACACTGTGTAATACCTCTTTAAGCTGTTATGATTGAAGTCAACTGTCATTGGGCTCTTTGACAACAATAGATTGTGAAGGCTGTTCATGGAAATTATTCAATTGTTGTGTTTATATAATCAAGCTATTTCAGAGACATATGCTGTTTTCTGGGACGCCTTCAAAGCTGTTTGCATTGTGTAACCTTGACAACTACAGTTGGGCTCCATTCTCCATCACTCACTAACATTAGCTCTGTACTTCTGAGCTTCAAATGTCCAGTACCAGTGTGGGCTGGAGGCTCCTGGCATATCCGCCCACTCCCCGGATAAAAGCCACATTGTTGTGCCCTGGCGGGAACTCAGTCACGCCTCTCAGGGTAAATAAGGAAGCAAGTAAAGAGGTGGAGAGTGTCGTGATTGTTCTCGGCGCTCCTAATAAAGAGAGCTCAGAGAGCACACACAGGTGTCACCTGGGAAAGAGAGAGAGGGCAGCTGGTGGTTCGAAAAACGTGCTGCGCTCTTTCTTTCTCTCTCTCTCTCTCTCTCTCTCTCTCTCTCTCTCTCTCTCTCTCTCTCTCTCTCTCTCTCTCTCTCTCTCTCTGGGTTTAGTCATCGGGAACATCGTGTTGTGCTCCGTAAAGCACGCGGGAGAAGCCATGCCTGGCCAGCGTCCCTCAAAGAGAACATAACCTTGTCACAGTAAAAGCGTCACCTGGAGATGTCAATTCTGAGCCCCTGTGCTTTAGCGATGGTTGGTACGAGTGTGGCCTGTTCCGAGTGAATAAAAGCGGCGTAAGAAAGGAGAACTGACTTGGTAAGACTTGAACTGGAGTTGTAAGAGGCTCTGAAATGAAGGATGATCCCACAAAAATGGAAGAAAATGCTTCACTCTACCACTAACCCCTATTGAGTAGAAGGTTTAATGGGTGCTTGTGGCTTCGGCTGGCTGACAGTCTCAGTGTGTATGTCTAAGAAGTGGTGGCTGTGTTCAGTAACATTAAGTTGAAGTTGGAGAGTTTGGGACAGTTAATTCGATGATTGGGTTTTATCACAAAATGGCAATGAGAGTTTCTGAAGACCCGTTGCAGTCTGAATAACATTTAACAGGATCCCAACAATGCAGATGGAAGTATGGAAATCAGATACAGATTTTCTATTTTTCATTTCCAGTAAATAATCATTTAGTGACGCTGAAATTAGGCTCCATAGACTGTGTAATACTTTATGACTTTAATTGACATTTCCAGATCTTGGCATTGTCCTAGACATGCTATGAATGCATTTGTATTGCTTTAAATGCTGTCCAATGACCAGACCATATAGTATAAACAAACCAGCTCAAACTGCCACACAAGTTGAGCTAGTGTGTTCATCAACACACTCTAGCAACAAAGAGCCAATTACTCTTTTCTGTGTATTCTGTAGAACCTTTAAAATTAAGTTACAAATCATGTTGTCAAATCCAAGTACAACTGCCTAGGTACCTTACCAGTGGTGTCATCCATTGTTAAATGTGTCCTTACTGGAGATGCATTAAATCCAATAAAAAAGGGCATTTGCTTTGACAAATTCTCCACCAGGGCCATATAAAAACTCTTGAGCCTCAGGAGAGGGCTCTTGGCGTCTGTGTTTTACGCCCGTCTCTCCGACTGTTTTCACACTCTGGTAATTTATCGGCCGCTATCAGACGTTGTCTGCACCGGGAACCGCCCGCACTCAGCGACTGAGCAGAGAGGCTGGCAGGGACGCACTGGGGGCGGCCGGCTGAGCCCAGGGAGCACCAGGAAGTGACACCTGCGTCATGTCCAACACTTCCTCCTCCACCCATAATTCTTCTTCCTGCCAAAAGGGCTTGTGTTTCGCCCCCTTTCACAAATTTCTGTTTTTAAACGATGCTGAGTCTGATGAATGTGACACTCCTCTTCTGCGGCACTGCTGCCCTTGGAGAGATTATTACCCACAGTGCTTTGCATGCTGTGCAATATTAATGGGAGGGGAGGTGAAAGGTCAGCCATACGGCCTTACATCCAAACTCTCACTCTACTGTTATCACTGATTTCATATTCTGTCCATAGCAGACAAAATACCCTGCTACTCCTTTTAAGTTTTAAGTTTATGAACCAGCACAAAACGGCCAGCAGATCACTGAGCTTTAGACCCTTTGTTTCAATTCAGACTGTCTCCTTGCATTTGTTATGCTTATGGCTACTTTCGTCTTATAAGTAGCTTTATAAATGGGTGAAAATGACCTAAAAATGCAGTGTAATCTCTTCTGACATGCACAGCTTTGATGTACAAATCTACTCTAATCAGACAGCAGCTTTCAGGATAGCCTCGTCTTGTGTGGTTTTGATAGGGGTCTTTAGTTTCGAATAAGGCTGAGGCTTGGTACTCACAAATGAAATCTGCTTGTGGCTGAGCAATTAAGTCTAAAGTGTGTAATAATTGACACTGTGTGGGTTTTCCAAGTGTGGCCATGATGGCGGCTCAGACTGCTTTATTGTGCCAAATAGCTGTCAGATGTGTCCATATTGTCAGAAAATAAACTTAAGAGTGGTGAGGAGCTGTTTTAAAGACACAGTAGCAGTGAGACAGGCCTCAGTGAGACAGGCCTCAATGAGACAGGCCTCAGTGAGACAGGCCTCAATGAGACAGGCCTCAGTGAGACAGGTCTCTGTACTACACAGCTTTGAATCCTCCCCTTCCACAGCATTATTATACCCCAGTCTAAAATAACATCTTCACCGTCTATAGCCCCGCCCACTTTAGGGAACTTCCTGTTTATTTTAGCTGCTACTGCACATCAGGATGGGATAAAGGTGGGAGCTTCTACCTTTTTTCAGTACCAACACCCAAGCACACTCTATAATTATATAATTATATATAATAATAATATAGTTCCAGAAGTTCAGAGGTACAATCAGCCCCATATGATCATCCTTGTTTCGTCAGCACGTAAGGTGTAAACAGATCGGTCTCGCTAGAGAACTGGACCAATCTTTAGACCTCTCTGGAATGGGATCATTGCAACTTGAACGACTGTGACCTTCTTTTCAAACATAAAGACCTGTCATAGGTTTGATGTATTGGAGTTGGATGTAATGCAGTAGGTGTGTCCAGGACCCTGTCCACCCTGATGAGGTCCTCTGCTCCAGATCAAGGTCCAGGCAACAGATCAGCTGGACCATCAGCTGGACACCACCCAGCCAGCACCACCCAGCACGTTTTACTCCACGCCAACTTAGAATTGTCAGTCATTTTAATGACGCTTGTTCATGGACCTTTATTGGTGTAGCACACAGTGCTTCCCCAGCGAGGGGACGGACCCCGGGCCCCTACGGCAGAGACGGCACCCCCAGACCCTGGAGCTTGTTAATGCTGCCCCTGCTTGGTCTGCCTCACACGTGTCTTTCAGAAGGTCCAACCCCAGTGCAGCACCGTTCCTCACAGAGGATTCACACCAGTTGTAGTTCTGCATGGGTGACTGCACGCCATCTTTACTTCTTGTGTCTTCTCTTACACGGCATGTTGGGCTTGTTCACGTTCTGTAGATTTAGGCAGGATGCAGCTGTAGACAAACGGGGGGGGGGGGGGGGGGGGGTGAATGGGGAGGGTGGCTGTGTGGGGGGGGTGATGTAGGTGTAGACTACCGGGGGGGGTGAATGGGGAGGTGGGCTGTGTGTGGGGGGGGGGGGTGATGTAGGTGTAGACTAGCGGGGGGGGGGGGGGGGGGGGGGGGGGGTGAATGGGAAGGTGGGCTGTGTGGGGGGTTGGGGGGGGGGTGGCCCTTCTACATAAAGCCTCTCTGCTCCTTCACTACATCAGTCCCACATTCACTGTGCACTTCTCGCCATGCCTTAGAAACCCAGCTAGCAGGAAGAGGAAATGAACTACATGACACACACACACACACACACACACACACACACATTTTTGCATTGCAGATATTTACACATGCACATACACATGCACACACTCTTCCTCGTTTGATAGCAAATAGCAAAAATATTCAACCAATTGGGCCTTTTCATGCATTTAAGTGCAGTTTTTCCCCCTATCCTCTTTCCTTTTTACATTTCAATTACTAGTCGTCTTTTATACAGTGGCCTAGCCAGAGAAATCTCCAAGGCAATTAAAACAGACTTTTCTCTTCCAGCGTTCAGTGGCCGCTGTGCTGTCAGGGTATTACCCGATGCATAAGTGGAGTCTCTCACTGTGAGCGCGCCTGCTCCTGTGTGCGTGTGTGCGTGTGTGCGCGTGTGCACGCCCTCCTCTGAGCTTGAACGTAAACTAACGGCCATGCTGTGTGGAAGAGAGGGACTGGGGTCCGTCTCCCTTCACGGAGATTCATCAACACCTAGTGGAGGAGCCTGGCGCTTTGACACTGGCGCTGAATGAAGTAAGAGGTGCCGGGAGTTTGGCTTTCAATGTGCATTTGAGTCGGACCAGCAGCCCTGGCACAGCAATCTTTGCCTCCTGAAGAATGTGTCATTAGGAGAGACGTAGTGAGCGTGAGGAGGGACCTGGGTGAACAGGGCCCTAGTGCTCGAGTGCACACTCCACTAGACCTGTCCTGTGTTCAAGGGCCCATTGATGTCTTCATGTGTTCTAGTGTTGTTGGTCATCAAAGACCCCTCTTATCTGAACACAGTATTTGCCTGCAGGGACAATTGAGGCATTTGGCCAGAATGCATCTTGACTCTCTCTCTCTCTCTCTCTCTCTCTCTCTCTCTCTCTCACTCTGACACATGACCTTTGACCTTCTCACATAAGAACCCTTAGAGTCATCCCTGACTGTTCTCTCTTTCACCAGCGCTGGTCCTATTCTCTGATGGCACCTCATTTATTTTATTATGTGCCTGGGTTAGCTAATCTAATAATGATTTGTCTTCTTTCCTATGCTGTATAAAAATAAGCCTCCATCTCTTATATTACCAGAGAAGATAGATTTTTCATATGTTTTTGCATTTATTTATTGCTCCTTAGATTTTCCTGCAAGTGTGCTAGTAGTGAACTGTCAGTCTGAAAAAGAAAAATACAAAAGAGTGAGTTTGCAGTGTAGGTTAAGATGAACACAGGGCATTGTCACGTTCATCGTGCATTTTAATTTATGATTTATTTTACATTTTTTTCCCCTTGCATCTGAAATACGGTTTAATCACCGTGCTCTAATTTTGTCAGGATTTCTATATATTAATAAAGGATATCATTTGCTGTCAGGGAAAGTTTAATGTCAGAGTTTTCACAATGTGAGCAAACCACACAGTCATTTTGTCTCCCTGCGGTGTTTTGGTCCTGGTCTCTGGGCTGGTCTCCCCTTCCTCACAACAGGGCTGCACCACTGACTCTCCGTATAGCTTTGAAGGTTTTCTACATGTGGGTGACTGACCTGTTGTAATGGGTGACAGATTTTTGAAGAATATGACGCCTTCATCCCGCTTCTAAAAACGAGTGCCATTGTTGACGTCTCGTCTACCTTTGTTTAACTCGAGCTCATAGTCTGTAACATGAATGTTTGTGGACTGACGTTCTGTTTTCATTATGACACTAGGTTTGATTTGGAATCTATTTTAGCTGCTAATTAACGGTTCACTGTGACAGTTGCCAGAAGTTATTCAAGACATTGTGTACGTCTCCGCCAACGTGTTTGTCTGTGGAGTCGCACAGAAAAGACCTGAATTTGCTGTTGTGTTCTGTAGCAGAATAATGATATATTCAGTCAGGACAGCAGAGTAATAAGTATTTTTAACGTTTATAAAAAAGGATGCCTTGTATCATAAAAACACATTTCACTGTGCGGTTAATGGTTGAACATGAGCATATGGACGTATGACATTATTAAAGCAAAGTCCATTCCATGGCCCAGAATAGATTTTTCTGAGGTACAGGCTAGCCTAATGTGGTAGTTTTTCACGATTTGTAATACATTGCGACAGCTTTGGATTATGTTGTCACCATTTGTATTAGCCGCGGTCGTCGATAGCGGCGGAGAGGGCAAGAAACATGCCGTTTTATGGAGATTCATGTTGGTGTGTTTGTCAAACATCAATATGCTGTATTAAGTCCCTGGTTGTTTATCTGTACACAGTCATAGAGCACTGACATGAGTGACAGTGGTTAGAATGGATCTAAATGAGGTCCTCTTTGCTGTATTTGTGCATGAAAAATCATCTCTCAGCTTTGCGAGAACAGCATGGTCTCTGTATTTCAGTACAGCGGACATGTTGAATTCCAGTTTGAATTCCAGTTTGGATTCCACTTTGGATTCCGTTTGCTATTTAATGAGTCATTGCATAATCAGTGTTGAAGTTTTGCATCTTGCAAAGTGTTTGATTGACTTGACCCCGCTGCATCATTAGGACTGTTGAGGCTATAAGACATCCAGGCGCTGTTGGGCTGATTTGTTTGACTCAACTTTTAAGTGAGTGAGCAGAAGGAGAACTGAATGTCTGGTAAACCCCTCTCCGGCAGGCCACAGGACTTGTTTTTTTTTTTGGTTTTTTTTTTAACATGGAGTTTATTTTTCCTCTCGCTCTTCAATCAAGATACTCGTGTTCTTTTTAGTCTGGAAGTCTTTTCAAAAATAACCGACATAGTTGCAGTGTGGGGGGATGGTGGCACTTCTTTACGACTGATGAGGAAGCTGCCACAACCTCTCTCTCTCTCTGGATCTCTCTCCCACAGAGAGGAGCCTACCTCAGCCTGAGACAGGGACCAGGAGTCTTCGGTCCTCGCCTGTGGCTATTTCTGTACCAGCTGTCTCTCTCATTAGTTAAAGTTCGCTCAAACTACCTCTGTTGTCTTGGAGCAGTTCTGTACGCATGTGTATCTGGGCACATGTACGTCCACGTGCAAAGTGTGTGTTTGCTTACATGTTTTTGTACATAGTGGTGGGCCAGTGTGTGCCCTATGCCAGGAGAGAATTGACGTTTTATATCGGTATGTCGGAGTGCTGGTTTGGTAGGACAGGACTCTCCTGGGTTATGTGGTAGTACCATTTGAGTTAATACCTTTGGTTCTGACTGCTGGAGAGAATTTCAATCAACGTTGTTCTGGGAATGTTGCTCCACAGAACTCTCCTCCCTTTTCGACAGTCTCAAGAAACACCAAGCCTGCTCTCCATCTTGACTTTAAATAAAGGTTTGTTTGTTATTGACACGGGGGTGTCTCCTGTTCCGCGTGCCGCGTGCCGGAGTCACAGCCCAGGAGAAATCAACACGCTTCGCCGTTTGTCTCACATGGTTCTCTTCCCACGGGCTGCCGCGGTGCCATCCCGAGCGGCTTGGCCCATCTGTTCGCCCCGGTCGCCCACTGGGGGGCTTTGTGTCTCACTCCTCCCAAGCACTCTGCTTTGGTAATGCTCTTCGATCTGTCAGGCTCTGAGTGACAGGCTCAGGAGATAGATGTGTGTTGTGTGTATGTGTGTATTTATTTGGGAGTGATCTTTGAGTGTGAACCAGCTATTCGACTCGTGTTTTGGTTAATCACCCCCCTGAGATTTTCCTTAGCTGTCTCTTCTTTATTCTCTCTCTCTTTCTCTCTCTCTCTCTCTTTCTGCCCCTTTGCTCATTGGTGCTAAATGTCGGCTCTAATCATGAAGGTGTCTTGTCAGCACTATGCACTCAGCTCTGTCGAACACCTACAGAAAAAAAGAAAAAAAGGTAAAGAAAAAAAGACAGAAAGAGAGGAAACACTCGGAGTTCATCGTCTACCTCAACCACCCCATTAAAAAGCATTATGCTCCAACTAGTGAAGTGCCAGTCAATGTGCTATTGGCAGCTCCGTACTCCCTAGCTGGGTTCTCTCCCAGGATAGTAACAGTGTGGGTATGGTACCTCCTGCCTACTGCAGCCCACTGGATCTGCCTTGTTCGGTGAGTTCAAACAAGCACTAGCATAGCTTGGAGCTAATGTGTTTACTTAGCTATCACACATGCGATACATAACCAAGCCCTGTGGCCAGTGGTAGTTTGCATGGAATATATTTTGCACATGACAGAGCACATGCAGAGGAAAGAAATTATGTCTGATACGGACCATCCAGTATGTGTTAACCAAGGAAAAGCGGCACAAATTAAACTATGCAGCCAATCCAATATATTCTATGAATAATTAATGTGCTGCTTGTAATATGGAATGTAATTACTGAAGGGAAGTCATTTGCCTCAACCCCATCCATGTTCACGTGTGTGTGTGTGTGTCTGTGTGTTTATACATGTGTGTGTGTGTGTGTGTGTGTGTGTGTGTGTGTGTGTGTGTGTGTGTGTGTGTGTGTGTGTGTTTATATTTAAGTTTGTATGTATCTGTGCATTAACTGCAACAGTATTATGCAGAACTGCAGAATTATTTTGGAGCAATTAGAGGACATACCAAAAAAATAAATTAAAAAATGATTGTGCAAAGTGGTTCTTTGCCACCTTGTTGCTATAATGGAAATATGCCTGTCTGCTTTGCTGGAGTGAACTTGCTCTCACCCTCTGACGTCCCTTCCTGCTCTATTAGTTAAGATGGGCTTCCAGACTGGGGCTGAGAAAAAGTGTTTAATGGTGTAGACATTTGCTCTTAACTGAAAAGGTTTTTACTAAAATGTATAACTTCCATAACCAGCTTATGTATAAGAAATCTGTATTCGTTCTTATCTTTTCTGACACATTTTGGTGTTTCCTTTAGAGAAAACAATATCACACAATAGCTTCTTTCTTGACTTAGCCCAATTCAGCTGACTTCCCAATATAAAATGGGTCGCCAAAGTGCAATAAATCCTGATTTTGTTGCATGGCGCCAGAATGGCCTATACTGGCTTATTCTACAAGCAGCCTAATCTTTCCCCACATGTACAAAGACAGAAACTAATAAGCCAATTCCCCACTGGGGCTTTCCAGTCTTATTACACCCAACTGTCCAGCGAGGATGGCTAGATAAAGAAGCTGCTGCAAATAACAGAAAATTAAGTTTACCAACTTGCCAAGCCAAGGAAATAAAACAAACTTTTCGATCGGGCAAAAGGAAGGAGATCTTGAGATGGTTGGTAGTCCACTCAGGTTGCTCCTCTCCAAGCAATCAGCAGTTTAAAGCAATAAAGTGAGTCATGGAATGGGCTGGCTGCTTAATTAGGACCCGAGATGGGTTTGAGTTATGAGCTTTGGGAGTGATATGAGGAAAGTCATTAGGAAATCCTGGGATAGCCAGACAGATCAGTTAAGCATATGGAACAGGCCAAATCCACCCTCAAGCAATACACTCTGCCATTTTATTCCTGGTTTTTGTAAATAAATGCTACTTTTCCCACTGATTAAAGGCTGACAGGATGGGTATTAAATCAGTAAATGGAGTCTGTCGCACGTGAGCTTCAGGCAGATCGTGGCGGCAGCATCAGCTTGGGGGAGTGTTCACACCTTGGCAGTGTGAGACGTGCTAAGGATGAGCTGCACGTGGAGATTTGCATCGCTCACACTCCTCGTTCACCCACCTTTTGTCGATCTCCGGGCGTGTGGGCGTGTGTTAAATCACTTTGCACAAATATCTACTCTGTGCACACACAAAATTGATATTATTCTTGGTTTGTTGGTTCAAACCTGCGCTAGTGCCCTGATATGACCATTTCTTTTTGTTTAGACAGCTGGGATGCATTTTTCTTGTTCTATTTCTGGTTTTGGTGACAACATCTCAATCATTGATGTCTCTTCTTTTCCTCTCTTTTCCTCTCTTTTCCTCCCCCCCCTCTCTCTCTCTCTCTCTGTCTCACTCACTCCCTCAGGCGGTGCCGCATTGCCTCTGAAAGGAAGTGATGTCGCGCCATCACCACCGGTTCGAGAGGGACTACCGAGGTCCGTGGGAGCGTCGAGACCGGGCCTCCACCCTCCACAATGGAGTGACGAGCAATGCCTGTTCTCCCGCCCCTCCCCTCACCAATGGCAACAACCGGCCCGGGCTCCTCCCCCTCCCGGTAATCCCCTCCCTCCTCCCCACCCCGGTCACCATTGCCGTGACGTCAGCCAGCACCGAGCTCGGAGCGAAGCGGGCGGGGGCGTCGGTTTCGGTGGCGACGCCTGCTGTGAAGGTAGGTGGAGAACCGCCCCCCCCCCCCCCCCACCCCCCCTTACACTCCTCTTCCTGCCAAACCGCTTCAGCGTCTCCTCTCTTCCATCCTCCTCATTTACTTCATCATTATGGAAATGTGAAGTGTGGAGTGATGGGCTGAATTAGGCCCAAGCTCAAGGTTTCTCCGACTCTGCTGCAGGCAGGAAATACAAAGCAGGTGTTTGAGTGGAGCGACTTTGCCTTTCACCCAGATCTATCCTTTATTTTGGTTTACATTTTTATTTCGTTTTTTCTAGTTCACCAGCACTTCGTTGGTTATAGTCAGACGTTCCTATAACTCAGGCCTCTCTCAGACAGCCTGTGATTGACTTGACCTTTGTTGGTTTTCGATTACAGCAGAGATACTTTGTAAGTACTATTCAGTTGATATTACACTGCACTTATAAATGATTAAGCTGTGATAGACGCCTGCCATGTTTTGGCGTGCTAGGTCGTATTATGTTACGCCAGGGCTTTAGGACCGGCTTCATCTAAGAGCACTGCTGCAGTGCCTGCTGGGTACCCAGCACAATGGTTTCCTAGGTGATTTAAGCTGCAAATGCACCTCTGTGGTGGCTGTCTAAATATGGCCCCCATCACGACTCTGTTGGCACTCGGTTTCAAGTGTTCCACGCTGACGTCACTCGACGCTCTGTCTTCCAAAGCACTTTCGTTTGAGCGTGAACGAACTCGCAGCAAACCATTGGCCCCGCTCACAACGAGCTTGCTGCTCGTTATCTTGTCGCTCGGTTACTCACAGCTGCTAACGAGTCCAGGAGTCCTGCTGGAGGTCCACAGTGTTGAGTGGCTGAGTCTCTTCAGAGCAGCACACACGGCGCCAAGATACCGCGACCCGTCCTGTGCTCTGCCCCGCCCCGTTCCGCCCCCCCCGCATACCAAACCCCGTCCCATGCCCCGCCCCACGCACAACTGTTCTAGAGCTGCACTTTTATCCACCTTAATTATTGCCTGGAAGAGTTGTGTTGGGAACCACTGTCACTGGTATCAAAGTCTCTTTGTAGTTCTGTCCATGGGCTGATAGAAGCGAGGGATGCCCCTCCTGTAAGTGAGAGAGAGAGAGAGAGAGAGACAGAGACAGAGAGAGAGAGTGAGAGAGAGAGAGAGAGAGAGACAGAGACAGAGACAGAGAGAGAGAGAGAGACAGAGAGAGAGAGAGAGAGAGAGAGAGAGAGAGAGAGACAGAGAGAGAACTATTTATATAAGTACCTGACAGAGTCATTGATCTGTCTTTTTTTGGAGAACAGCCTTCTAGTTTGTGTTTGAACAGAAAATTCCACCTCATGATTACAACACTGCTGACTTCTAAGATTGAGCCAGTAAACTTGTGGGTGTTTGGCTGAGAATATGGGAAGTTCAGTGTGCGTGGGAAATATGCAAATCCGTGTTGAAGTTGCAGGTATGCTGTGAGTGTGTGTGCGTGTGTGAGGCTGTGTGTGTGTGTGTGTGTGTGTGTGTGTGTGTGTGTGTGTGTGTGTGTGTGTGCGTGTGCGTGTGCGTGTGCGTGTGTGTGTGTGTGTGTGTGTGTGTGTGTGTGTGTGTGTGTGACTCTCTGGTGTGAACAGTTGCAGTGATGAAGTCTTTGGCCAGGGTCCCGTTGGTTTCAGCTGTCTGTAATGACAAATGAGTCAACTCAGAATGAACAAATAATTCCAGATTTAGTCAGGGGTGTGGCTAGTCATTTATTTATCTTGCATTTTCATTTGTTTTTTTATTTATGCCACAACAATATTTTTTGATGGGGTAATTCAGTGCTTGTTGATATATACTGAATGAACATGTGTGGTGAACAGTGAGAACCACATTAGCGCTGCTTGAGAAAAGACGCTCGGTCAGATGTGTGATCTCCAGGAGCGTTCTCTTATCATTCTCTTTTCTCATGTCTGCAAACAGTTGCTGGTTCACATTTTTAAAAAAGAACTTTGCTACGATTTCTTTCTGTTTTTTTCATGTTTTTGATCATGTTAATTACACTTGCAACCATGTTCCTTTATACTGCATGTTTCAAAGTAATCAGAAACATGTGTCTCATTTATATCTGCTTTATATCACTGAAATCTTACTTTTTACAGTTCAGAACTATTGGAATCAGCTGTGAGTGTTTCACACATTTGCTGTCAGCGACCCCCAGAGCTCCTCTCCCGACTGGTTAATATACGACATGTTCAGTGCAGTGAAACGGTTTGGCATGGTCTTTACTCCTCATTCTGGATGGAAAATCAGAGACTCCACTGTTATTTATCCAACTACTTTCTTGGCTGTCTTGCACATCAGCGTAGAACATTGACTTGATTGGGCTTTTTCCACAGTATAGCGTGCCAAAGGTTGAAGCCTACAGACTTTGAAAGGTTTTCTATAGGAAGATTGGTGAAACGCAAACTATTGCAAAGCAAGAGCAAATGAGAATCAATTTGCTTTGGGTGTATTTCTGCAAGTTCAGAATGACAATGTCCTGGAGGGGCCTGTTTACATATGTGGGGTTCAGTAATGATTGCTGCGAATCGTGAATCTGTCTCAGTCTCTCTGCTTCTCGCACTGTCAGGCACAAACAGCACGGTTCTTTTAGAGGAACATTTAGCTTTTAAAAACGCTGCAAGCCTGCAAGCTTTACAGGCCGATGTAATGTGAAGATTCAGGTCCCTGATCTCTTTTCTGCACATATCCAGTAAAGATATTTCTGTTGCAATAATATATAAACAGCATGATTACTTTTGCATTTTAGTTTAGGTTCCCCAGCAAAGTTTTTTTCATTTTGCATCATATACATTCATTCAAAAATAGCTTCATTTTTGGCATAATAATATCAAAGGGGGGATTTTGATTTGACTCTGAAAATCATTTTTCCAGCATCATTTGCGTTGAATACTTTTTAATTAGCTGAACCCGAATCCAATCTCAGCGTTGTACTTATGTATTTAAAAATCATTTCAGATATGCCGTTTTCTAATCATTAGCCAACCTTTCATCTCGTCATCATATTAAAGGATGAATCTAATCCAGCTGCTGTTAAGATCAGAATGAGTAAACTGTTCACTTTGATGACATCTCTGCGAAGGCTTACAGAGAAAGGGCCCAAGAGCCATTCATATGAATAACAGGGCCAAACGGCCCCACGATTGAAACAGCTGAAGTGTGTCATAAACTCTAATCTGCATCTCCAAAGACAGACAGAGAAGGATTGCTGAGCAGGAAGCTTTAGAAGAAAACGAATGAATGAACAAATGAACGAATTAATGAATGAACGAATTATGTAATTAGAGCGTGTTCATTGAGCCCAGGTCTGCTGAGAGTTCATTAAAAAAAGATCCATACCCATATTTTTAAGAATGCAGCTAATCTGTGCTGCAAAGTGTCAGCGAGCCATTTTGAAAGTGAGATGATTAACATTTAAGAGCAGCTGGGGCGGGGTGAATGTGCTGAGGGGAGGGAGGGAGGCGGAGCATGGGAGGGAGGGAGGCGTGGCATATAAGGGAGGGAGGCGGGGCATGGCAGGAGGTTACCGTAGTTGCAAAGGCGTCCTCCCAGCCTGGCTGTCACTGCTCAATAATTGCAGCTCTCTGTGGTAAAGAAAGCTCGTACATTTTTAAAGTCCACGCTCAGCGTGGTGCTGCATGGGGCTGAATAGCGCCTATGGAAATCAGAGCGTTAAATTCCACCCAGAAACAAATAATAATTCATTCAGCCTCTTTGATATGCTGTGCGCAATTCCACTGTTGGTCCTAATAAGTGAAAAGATTCAGTTTTTCACATAGCCCCTCTTAACGAGAACCTTGCCTGCTTTTTTAGTTTATTTGGCTGCATGGAATAAGCACTTATTCATTTAAATCTTTTTTATGTGGGCAGAGACTGCTGTGGCTTAAAGGTGTTTCAGGTTTCTCTGTTTCTTGCCTGTATATCCAATATTAGAGCATGGGGAACGACAGCACAGTACCACATGTGTACGGATTTGCACTGAGGAAAAATGCTTACGACCCTAAAATCGAACTAGGGTGTCCAGAATTGTAAAACGTGTCTCCTCTACAGAGACACATGCCGAAGGTTTATTTGCCTGCTGAACAGAAGAAAGGGGAGTTTGATTCTGAAGTGAAGTCGAAGGAAATGAGCGAAGCCAGAACTGCGTTCTGTGGAAACGTGAAGGTGAACGGGAGACTCACCCTCGCGCGAGTCGCAGCGGGACCGCGGTAAAGCGATCTGGGGCCGCGCGAGAGCACTGCGTGCCGCCATGCTGGATCTGATAGCTGCTCCCGCAACGTTAGCGTGATGAATGCCACCCCGGTTGGTGAGACGTCCCAAAACATGAGGGTTATGGGGGGGGAGGCGTTCGTTCGGCACCACTGACGCGGACTCTGTGAGTGCAAATGAACAGGCAGATTCATGGTCTCTCCAGCTCTACGGGGATTATACATCAGGCGATACAGATCACTCGCGCTCTCGTTTCCTCCTGGTATTTACCGCTCATTTGTTTGTCTCCGGGGACAACAGGAGAGCCTGAAGTGAAGCAGCGCTGGACTCATCAGTCCTGTGTGGTGCCATCCCTCTTCTGTCTGCCATCCTGAGAGGGGAAGGCGCCTGCAGGCCTCTTAGGAAGTTCTGAATATGAAATATTAATGCTGAAAGAATCCTGTTTCTGCATCTTGGCGCGCCAGCCCTGATGTCCAATTTACTACTCATATTTTTATTACGAAAAATCTGAATGTATTCTTGAAGGCCAGGATTCGGTCTCACGTGGTGCATGTCTCTCTGGTTTTCCATGTTTAGTCTGAGACTTGTTTAAGCGGGCGTGTTGCTGAAAAATCGATGAAGTGGTGAATTTGTATTTTCCAAAGATGAACTTATGAACTGTCAGTGGAAAGACTTGCTTTAAACTTTAGTGGCTGTCTGCTCACCACCCAGACAGGTCCAATTGTGATGTCTGCTCTAAAATGAGATAATCTTCCTATTTACTGTACTGGTTGTTAACCTCATCATTGCTTTAGCATAATACTCCACATTCTTGAGCGTGTGTGGATGTGTGTTCCTTTGACTGGATCTGCATATCTCACTCAGGCTCCCAACACACTCTGCGTACCTTGACTATGGCCTTGACAGGCAGCTGCTCCAGTGGGAGGACGGTGGCACGTGGAAACAGTCCTGTCTTTTTCTGCAGCCTTAACAAGGCCCAGTCAGTCCTGTGTTTACCAAGCGCCCCAGCTCTGGGAACTCAAGTCCTTGGCAACACATGTCAGGAATGTGTCTCTGCTGTTTCATGCGGTTGAGCAGAGGGAGGATTTGCAGGGGCTGAGTGAAGAGAGAACGTTCCTCTACTCTGAGGCTGGCAGCGGAGAATAGAAATAAAAGCAGAAGAAAAAGAGACATTAGATTCTCTCACTTTCACCTCTAGATTTGAGAGTGATGCTTAGAAGGGTTGTGTGTTTAATTTGCCAGTCTGGATGCCTGCTACTTAAGAGTTCAGGTAAACAGTGTGATCATTTTAGTGCAAATATATAATTTGATGAGTGTTGAGGTCCTTTATTGGTCAGTGTGTTTTAGTCACGTATGTTTGCAAAGAGCGTTTGATCACCTGGCTTCAGTCAGCAGCACAGATGGGAGTAGGTATGGAATATTCACAGCGGCCAGTTTCTCTGTGC
Organism: Brachyhypopomus gauderio; assembly: GCF_052324685.1. NCBI lineage: Eukaryota > Metazoa > Chordata > Actinopteri > Gymnotiformes > Hypopomidae > Brachyhypopomus > Brachyhypopomus gauderio. The sequence continues at coordinate 8,192,358 of NC_135219.1, forward strand.
TTTATGCACATTAAATGTGCTGTGTTTAATCTCTCAAAAAGCCTGCCTGCTGTTCTTCGGTTTAAAGCTAACTCCACATGACCTCAGGTGCTTTTCAAGTTGTGCCTTAGCTTCTATGTTTTGTCTGCTTCTTCAGCAAGGACGGTCCTAAGCTGGTTGTGGTGTTGTGTATGTGTGCCAGGGAATAGACAGGAACTGGGGAGCTGCATATGCAGTAAGAAAATACAGAACGCAAGTGCGTAGGATTCTCCAAAAATATGCTGTTGCTCTGTAATGTTGAAACTTTGCTAGTCTGTAAAGATGGTTAAAAACTCAAAAGCAAAACTTTGCCTTTGACCAGAATTTTGACCAGAAGCATCAGACATCAACCTTTAGTTTGCTTATGTTTTCATGAATTTGAATTAGACATGGCAAGAGTGATTAGGAGAATAGTAGTTGATTTGGAGAATAGTAGTGAGGAGAAGATCAAACCAGGGGAAGCTCTCATCTGCAGGTCCGCACAGCCTTCATGGATCTGAAAGCTCTGCTCTTAATAGGAGCACAGCGTGGATCTTGCTGGATGGCCTGAAGACAAGGGGCAGAGCGTGGGCTACTTTCAATAAGAAAGAAAGAAAACACATGAATCCGGGAGCTTGTTTTTTCTGCTGCTCAGTAATACAATACGGAAGCCTGAGCCCCTTGGTGAGACACACAGGCGCTTGTGTGGCAGCGTGACTCTGCAGAGTGGGCAGCGTGTAAGCAGAGCACAGAAGCTGCGGCTCAAACTAGCGCCGGACTCTCGTCCGCCAAGGAGCCGGCGCTCCGGGCCCCGGGGGCGGGGCCGAGGGGGTGAGAGAGAGTGAGGCGGAGTGAGACTGAGAGAGAGGAGAGTTCCCTATTTGCATTACACTACACGAACAGACAAGGCCGAGCCCACCGCTGAGCGAGTTACAAAGGCATCACCCTAAGAGTCTCAACAGAGTGTCAAGAAGAGAAGACTAGATCTTGTTCCTGTCCCCTGGCTGTATAGTGGAACTGACAGTCCTTATGGCTGCAGGAATAAGAGATATACCGTATGAGCAGCTTGTATAGCTGCCTCTCGCTCTCCTGCACCCCCCGCCGGCTCCGCCCACCCCCCGCCGGCTCCGCCCACCCCCCTGCCGGCTTTGCGCTCTTTCTGCCTGCCTTGCTTTCTCTCCTCTGCTTTCTCAAATATCTTTCATCCTCTGTGGTGAGAGCGGCTCCTCGTTGGAAGTGTTTTCAGGGCTGGCGTCCGGGCTGCCTGTATTCACGCTTGTGTGAAATTGGATTGCTCATCCGTTGTCTCAGAGTGCAGAGATGTAATACCTGATACTGGCCTGCCTGCCCCACATCGGGGACAGAAGCCCCGGCTCTCCAGAGCCGTTCGGACTAATGCCGCCGCTCCTCATTGGCGCTGTGAAGGACAGCAGGGCAGGGGGTTTAATGATGTGGGGTCGAAGGTCATAACCTCCAGCATAAAGGTAAATTCATGCTAAAGTGTAGGACTGACTGCATAAGGGGCAAATCTTGCTTGAAGGTCGATCCTTTTTATCTTGTGGGACTGGGGCCAAGAGCTAATTTCTCCCTTAGTGGCGATGGCTCAATGACCCTTATGTTAGAAGCACCCTTATTAACACCTCTTGTACACCAGTTCCAAGGCCACTGGCTGTAAAAGTGTGGTTCACTGGACCGTTAAACTCAGGTAGGGCTTTGTTCTTCCACACTGCATGTTGGAGTGAAGTCTCAAGGACGTACAGTCCTTGCTGTAAGTGGCTGATCTCTGATTGTCTCCGCAGCGTGGTTTACTGGAGAACTTGGCCATCAGCACGACCCTGAGGATGCCCTCTTGGGCTGGTGAGTCGATGTCTTGCAGAGGCACTGTCCCAAAACAATGTACCCACCAGGATTTGTGTTGTGACGGTGTCAGGATTCGTGTTGCCACGTTTTCCCACCGTTTGACTCGTTCGTTTAAGCCTAACACGAATGCATAATAAAACTCAAACGATAGAAAATGATTCTGGCTAGTCTGGGCATCTGCCATCTTGTAAAGGGGACATTTCTTTTGTCATGCGGATTACAGACACTCGATTTGGCAACGCGAGCTATGCAGTGACGTCAGGGGGGCGAGAGCCGTTCGCTCAATCAAATTTGTGCCCCATCAAAGGCGCAGCAGGAGACGCGGCTGTCCTGTGTCGCGTTTGAAGCCCCTGAGCCCAAATGAACTCACGCTGAGCCACTGGGTTATGTCATTTGGTTCACTGTCCGAAGAAGCGCCATCTGCCAGGCCGCATCCCCCTTGTCTCTCCTGTTACACAAGGCCAAAATAAATAACAGTGACATTTAAAAAGGTCTGGGCCGAAAGACTTGACATTCAGCGGACCGTCTTCTTTAAGGTTAACTTGGTCTGAAAGCTGATACTGAATGCGTGCACGCCCATCTTCAAACGTGCCCTGTGAAATATCATTAGGATTCCCTTTTCAGCAGCATCAGATTTGAGCACGATGTTTTACTCACCGCGTGGCGACGCACACCTCCAAACACACGCTGACACATCACCACTTCCTGCGTGGGCACAACCGCCTCCTGCAGCCCGTGGTTCGAAATGCACACGCACCCTCCTCCGTAAGCAAGGTCATTATTTACTTAGGAAGGGCCTTTGGCTATACTCAGCCTCAGACAGGCAATATATTTGCAAATGAAAGAGTTCATTAATTACCTCGCTCATAAAAAATCATATCCTGAAGTGTGAGGGCTGCATCTTTACCCAGCATGCAGTGCGTGTTGGAGTGGAGTGCCCACACGCCAGCAGGCTGGAGATGGCGGTGGCTTACACACCGCACTCGTTTAACATTTCAATCGGACGCCGCCAATGGCAGCAGCAGTGAATTGTTAAAGCATGTTTGGCTCTGGTCCACAGCAAAGAATCAATAACCAATTGACTGTGATTTTATAGCCTTTAATCTGTTTCACAGAAAGTTCAGAGACGTGCTTCTCGGACTCCTGCACCTCCCCAGTGCAAATAGCACTAATCCGATCCTAATCTTGTTGGTGTTTTTTTTATATTTTATTTATATATTTATTTTTAAAGAACTATTTGCAGCTCTCTGTGGTAATTATTATTACACTATTTTACAGGGTGCCAAGAAAGGTTACTATATAGAGAAAGGTTACTTGAGAAAGGTTACTATATAATCCACACCGTAGACCACACGGTCTGTGCATCGGTGTCCCGGCTTTCCGAGTCCTGTCTGTGTTGTTCTGCGAGGGGCGGAGAGCACAGGCGTGTTTCAGACGCTCCGACTGTGCTCACATGAAGACTCTTTGGCACAGCCTGACAATGACAAACGTGCAGTTCCAGCCCTAAACATGTGAAATTGAAATACACGGTTAAGCGTGTAAAGTGAAAGGGAAATACATGTAAGAGCTCCTTCCTCTTTTTCACTGGAAAAAAGGCTTGTGATTCTCAGAGCAACAGAGACCTACAACAGAGGGACATGGCTAAAAAACTGGCACAATTTAGGGAAAAGTTTTAGCAAAATCTAGGAACTCTAGAATAAGCAATCTTTGATTTATACATTCTGTAGCAGAAGTGGTGTTTTGCTTAAAGGCATAACACAAGAGGGAGAAGGATTTGCCAATGCTGTGTTCTGCTTCCTCTGACTTTAACTGCTCTCTCTCTCTCTCTCTCTCTCTCTCTTACACACACACACACACACACACACACACACACACACACACACACACACACACACACACACACACACACACACACACTTTCTCTTTCCTTCCCTATCGCTGTTTAACATGTGTGCTTCTCAGCTCCATTGACTTCTCCACAAGAACCGTGGTCTTCCATTTGAATAATACACTCATTAATAATAGATAGGCTTTAAAAACACAAGGTCTAATGTAGTCTTCACGAGTAACTCAATCATGCCCACTTCTGTGGTTTGACCCATACTCCTTACAAATCACCACAAGTAACAAATCGCCACAAGTATGTGTGGTCGTTTCTCATCAGAACAGAACCCATTCGGTACATCCTAGTCTTGTGTCCACTGCATTGCGCACACATTTTGTATTAACGTTGCTGTTAGCATAAGGCTTTTGCACCTTATACATCTTCAGAAGCACCTTATACTATGTGCTATAATGAATGCACATGTGAGTATAACTATGATTTTCTCACTCTCTTTTGATCACTCTCTTGTAATGGGAGACAATGAAGTCTGATGGGTGTTTACACACAGAAGTGCATGATTAGAAGGACAGCACTTGATCAGCCTGCGTTCTGTCAGTCTCCCCCAGGCTTCCCGTGGTGCATTCCAACTAGCACATTAGCAGTTTCCTGCCGCGGGGTCTGAGGAACTCTGTATGATGCAAACAAACCACAGCGCGACCCCTTCTGATGCGCGCGTGGCTCCCGCACGCGTGTCACGGGCCCCACCCACGCGCGCGGACACGGTGCGGGGCGTTTTCATGTGCGCGCCGCGCCAGCGCCTCTCTGAACCGCGACCGTCGGCCAAGTTCATGAATCATCTCCCTTGTGTGCGGCTGCGGAGAAGCAGGCAGCCGTGGTCTCGTTCGCGTGCGTCTCGGTCTCGTTCACGTGCGTCTCGGACGCGGTGCTAAGCGTATTCACGCACACTGCAGCTCTCTGCTGCTTCGCCGTGTAATCTAGAATACTGGATTCGAGGTATTTCAAGGTTAAAATAAGAACTGAGCTCACCGCAGACGTATGTTAGTGTGCCCTTGTGAGACTTGTGGTTTTCTGCACCACTATGACCTGTCATTTTTTGATGTATTATGTGTGATGTGTGATGTATTGTTGGAAATGTTTTTATAGAGTATTTTGTACTCGTCTTTATTACTGTTTAGATTATGGCACAATTCCTGCAAGCGTCTCATATAATGAATCTTTATAGGACATGATGCATTTTCCTTTACAATAAACACAAAATGTGTGAGGTTTTCCCTGAGGTTTAGTCTTTAACTGAGAGTTCATGGTCACAGAATAATGTCTAACAGAAATGTGAATGTTCTGTTCAGTAGATCATTAGTTGTCTTTACTCACTAATGGCATCTTTACCTCTGAAATCTTGATGTGTTATTGTGCAGTGTTTGTGATCCGCATTGAGGAATTGAACACTGACAAATGATTTAGTGAAGGCACCCTTTACTACCTGATCACGTTTAGACATCTGTGAGGTGTTGAGGTGCTGAGGTAGGGATTACGGGGCGTTAATTTAACGAGCATAAGTACAACGTTTGTGTGGATCAGCTGGACAGGATGGGTTGTTCAGGTGTTTGGGTTGATGTTCTGATGTACGATACCTTAAGCTCTTTGTTGAGGATAATAGTCCATATTTCTGGAAAGGACACATCAATTCAGAAGATGAGTTACATGCATGGGTTGCTTTTCTGTGAGGAGAAAACCTGTGTGATAAGAGAAACATTTCATGAAACGGGAGTGTTAGTAGTCATGGCTGCCCTCACATCCATGTGAGAAGATGAACAATACCCATCTACTCTCTTCATCTCCGTATAAATGATGATGATGGAGTCATTAGTAGCTTCAGTATTTCATTACAGTAGAACCATAACAAAAACAAAACAAAATCTTCAGTCACTCAGTGTTAACATGATGACGTTAACTGAGTTTTTGTCTTTTGTCTGTTTATAAACAGGAGAGAAATTTATCGTTGATATGGCCTATCATATCAACAATATCCATCTCAGTGTTAAGAAGGAAATGGTGTGATAGGTTCAGGACACGTCCTGCTCTGTGCAGGACTCTGCCACTCCGTTGCAGGATCGTTACCACGCCTTGTTGTCCACCTTCGGGCCCTGGCGTTCTGATTTGTTCCTTGTATGAGAAAAAGGCATTAATATTAATGCATTACGATGGGGAGAGGAGAGAAGAAAACATTAAGCTATTACTTTTATTCAGATCACTGACATTTGTCTTCTGCTAAAATGTGACCGGAACTGTGGTATTGTAGGAGCTGAATATTGCTGTTGTAAATGAGATGGATTATAACGTGGCTGAGAAGCTAGATGGCGTTTGCTGTAGGCTTCCCCACACCGACTGTAGCCGGGACCTAGTTTACAGCTGTTTACCATACGCAGCCATTTCAGTAGCTCTTCTCCACTGGCCAAAAAAACATGATGTTTACAAGCTGTATCAGCGCACAGTAGCTGAACACCACGGTTATGTGATTTATAAATAAGAGACGTGAACTCCTTAGGCTGGTGCACCCTGGAACCTGTTGTGGTTATTAAACCTTATTTGGGAGAAAAGATGTGGACATTGGCCGTCTTTCTGTCAAACCTTCTGGTGTCGTCACACGGACGTAACTTTGTTGTCAAATAACCTATTTTCCCTATATGCCTGCTGGCCCTTAGTTGTTGAGATTCTTATGATCTTCGATTCCAGGAGGCATCCGACCCAGTTTGTGCAGACGCCTCACTAAACAGAGAGCAGGCCCGACGAGGCAATGACTCGTGTCCAGACGCCAGGGGGGTGTTGGTCTGCACAACTACACTGACTCCTCTCACTTCCTGGGATTTCGTGTGGGTGTTCCGACTTTCTCCTGGAGGCCTCCGGGTGTGTCATCTCACCAGGCCGACATCACTGTGGAAGAGCAGAAGCTCTTTAGTGACCGAGGCTAATCATTGGATTATAATGACAGTAGTGACCGGGGCCTGCTTGTAACGTCTGTAGCACATTCTGATAGCGACCTCTAACGTGAAGTGAAAGATCCACAGCTAGTAACGCGTAAACACGCCGCGTCCCTGTCTCAATTATACTGTTATTGAAACAAATATTTCCAGCGGTCATTGTGAGATAATGAGGCTGCTTATGTGCGCTCTATTTCTTTGAGTTGCGCCCCGGGCGGCGCGAGCGCGCGCGCATGCCGCTCGGTCCTGCGCCGCGCGAGATTGATACCGCGCTCGAGTGTGTAACTTTGAGGAACGGCCTCTGCGCTGCGCGTCCGCGCTCAGATATACTGCCTCATTTCATCAGTTTTAACGACCTCATTTAAAGGCACTTAATGACTCTTACAAATGTCCAGGCGGAGGAATAGATTCATGGGCTATTCTCAGAGGCACCGTCTTCCTCATCCTCTGGCTTCTGCATCTACATTAGATAGCAATCTCAGCAGGACGGAGCCGTGCAACCAATTACTGCATACAAAACAAGTGTGATTCCAAAACGCCACTGGTCCTTGGGTCTATTATATCAACCCTGTACCCTCAGCAGCACTGCGATGTTGGGCTGTGTGTCGTGAGTGTGCGTTTTTAACCGCATCTGTGTGATCATGATGTAGATTTTAAGAAGTGCGGATTGTCTTTGAGTTGGATAGATGTTCCCTAAATCTGTGGTCAGATATGATAATGCAACCTGCATGTGTGACATTAAATTAATCCTTTAAGAGAGAAATCACCAAGAAAATACATTAGTTTAATTAACACTTCATCTTGGAGCGTGACGTTTATTAATCTCAGAAGAACACATCATAACTATCTATAAATTCTGCAAATTAACATTTTTTATATAGAAAAAAAACAGTAGAAAGTTACTTGTTCTTTAAACAGACTGTGATTGTGAAATGTGTATTTCAAGGAGGCCACTGTGTAATTGTAAAGATAAGATCTTAGTCACTTTATGTCAATAATGAGATTTGCTTTGCCCTGTGATGATGAGGCCGATCTTCATCTTGCAATAACCTTTTCCCTCGGGTTTTTACAAAGCCATTTAATTAACATATCCCACAAAATCCTATTATTATTATTTTTACGGAATTTATTAGTGCAGTTTGAGGTAAAATTTAGTATGTTCTTGACTGCTAAAAGTAGCACACTTAGCTTCACTGATTTCATACATGAAGGTAACAGTGGTGCAGACACCAGAATGATCTGATCCTTTTATCTCTGTTGCTGCCAGATTGCCACTAGCACAGATACTATTTTGAAGTGTCTTGCTTGCTGGAATAGGAAAACTAAACAGACTTCTTGTGTCTTTCTCTCCCCCAGTCTGCTCATAGCACAGTCAGCGCTAGTCAGCAGCAGCAAACAGAACACGTTGCTATGTGATCTCTGCTGTGTTTAAAAGATGTCTGGTATTATATGCATGCACTTACTTATATGTAACCATTTTGAAGTACATATTTAAATCTAGATTTAAAGTGAATTTATATGATTAATTGTATAATGCGTAATAACAAATTGTTATTGTGGTTTCTCCAAAGTTACTGAGTTGCTGGTTTCTTGTATTGAGAGACGCTTGGGTCAAAATGCTGTTATTCTGACTGGCCAAAGAAAATAACTACTGCTCGAAGCTTCATGATGTTCACAAGTAATGATTTAGTGAGTAGTGATTTAGTGAGTAATGATTTAGTAAGTAATGATTTGATTATAGCCTTTGCTTTAGTGATCTCATAATCTTGGCAGATGTGTGTGTGTGTGTGTGTGTGTGTGTGTGTGTGTGTGTGTGTGTGTGTGTGTGTGTGCGCGTGCAGGTAGATGTGTTGTATAGATGAGCAGATGGGACAGGTGGAGGGGGTGTGAGTGGGAGCCTGAACACCAGGGGCAACACCAGACAGGGGCAACACCGACAGGGGCAACACTGGGGCAGAGACAGACACCAGAGCAGAGACAGGAGCAGGGACAGACGCAGACACAAGGCAGGGGCAGAAGGCAGGGGCAGAAGCTGATCCTCTCCTGTTCTGAGGTCTTAGCAACTGTGCTACTCAACTACTAATTTTGCTCATCCACGTTTATTACAGATATAATCTCAACAGTCATAGAGGTTCACAATGTAATATTTTTAGCTTTTTTTCCAACTGTTTGCAAGTCAATGTTATCACGGAGTTTACAACGTGACGTGTTTAACTGGTCCTATCAGTAAGCTAGCAGTGCAGTTAAATGGAAATGACTAGAATGTCATTCTACTGTAATTAATGTCAAACTAATTTAATTATAAATATGTGTTTTTTCTTACATCAGAAACAGCCATATGCATAATCATTGATTTATTTTCAGTCTTTAGAGGTGAAAGTGGGTGGAACTCGTATGTTAGCATAAGATCTTAATGCAGTTTTTGCAGTACTTCTCTATTGGTGCGCCATGCCCCCCTGCCGGTATTGAACCAGCCAATCACGCCAATTACAGCACACCTGCACTTCCCTGCTCCCAATCACAGGTTTATTTCCTTCACCTGTCCCTCCTTCTCCGAATCGTCTTCTTCACCTGTGTGTAATCCCCAGAGGGGAGCGAGTAGAATGCCTGGTGATGGTGGGTCTGAGCCTCCTCTCGGACACCTCCCAGAAGCTCCCAGAAGCTCCCCAGGGATCGCTCCTGCCACATGCGCTGGGAAGAGCCTCATTTCTCTCTGTGTCTATGGGAACACAAGTGGTTTTGAGCACTTGTGTGCTTGCTCTGAACTTCCAGAGTGTCGCACGGTGATTCACTAGTTGCTACACCTAGAACTGCGATAGTTCAAAAGACATTGATCCAAACTTCCCTTGGCCAGACTTCACATTCATAAAGTGTAAAAGGAGGTTTCAAAAGAAAGAAGGAAGTGTTGGTGTGTACATACAGTGATCTGTGAGCGATTGGTGCATCCTGCCTTTAATCTTTTTCCTTTGTGTACCTGTAAATGTAAACGTAACAGCCAGAGTGAAATGAACCAAGATGATAGCGCTGAAGGGAATAGTGTTGAAGAAGTGTCACCAGCAGGAGTTCAGGGGTGGGTGTGTGTGTGTGTGTGTGTTCTGTTCTTCCTTCTATGAGTGCTGTTTCTCTAGTGCATGGCTGTTGTTGACACTGTGCCTGTAAACAGACGGTGGGTCAGTGCATGACATACACACCCACGCACATGCGCATGCATGCTCACACACACACACATACACACACACACACACGCACACACATATAACCTTTTTCTTACCATCAATAGGTCTAATTATGGCATTTTTCACTTCTTGGCATGAAATTGTACTGAATGCTAGTGCTAAGAATGAAGTTCTGTCAGCCATGGTGGTGTATTGGCTGTTACTGATTGACAGTGGAGAAAGGAGCTTGGGCCAGTGACATTGTGCTGAATATCCTTCTTTGAATGGCCCAATTTCCTGCCAGTCTACATTTAGTGTACAAACCGAGGACAAGGACAGAATGAGGCTATTCAATAATTGACATAAAAAAGCACCTTAGCACATGGACCATTTTTATAGAACATTTTCCTGAGGAAATGACATCGTCTTTCTATGAAGTGAGAATATCTGCTACTATTAGTGGAACCTTAACTTCTCTGGTAGCACTCTGCATTAATCAGGCAAAAACTTTTTGCCATCCTCAGCTTCATTCAGACATTTAGAGACATTCAGTTTTGTACTGTAGTCTAAAAATGTAAATGGAGTCTCCATTTCATCACTCCCCAATTTCACCAGCTATAAAAAGAAGAGCCATCTCTTTCATCACAAAGTAAATAAATCTTCAGAAGCTGTACTTTTCCGCAGACGTTACATGGGCTCGGGATCATTGGTAGTAGCATCAGTCAGTATTCTTTGTTTTAGATCAACCTTCAGCCTCTCCAACGTTGCCATGTCACAGAGAATAGGAGTTGTCTGTGGTCACAGGACCTGACGTCTCCACAGCCTTTTGGTTGACGAGCGTCAGACATTTTGTCTCTGAGTGCTGGGCTGCGTGGCTCTCTCTCTCTCTCTTTCTCTCTCAGTGAAGGTCGGTGCTGTATGTCCCCCCCCCAAAGCGGCCAGGAGACGTGGACAGATAACACATGTTTTTATGGAAGGAGTCCCACCTGCCCCTCTGTCAGCAGGTGGCACAGCAGCTACCACCACACATGTCCCACGTGGCATGAGCCTGCCAGCCATGTTCTCTCACTGGGCTGTTTGTCAGCATAAAATCACACCATTCAGTGTGGCTCAGTGGCACCGTTGGGTACAGTGCCTTCCCTGCAAAAAATAGTCCAAATCATACTCGGAGTGGTCTGGATGGTCTGCTTCATTCTGGTGGGGGTTTAGTGACAAAATGTAACTGCATCAGCCCACAGTTACCATCATCGCTCAGTTTGATGTTTCTGCATTCCGAGATCCTCCCTCATTTTCCAGATCCAGATTCTGGGGCTGGTCGGAATGGTTCAGTATTGACCTACTGTCAGTTTCCAGGCTTAGGATGTTCCCAGGACATGTTGCCACGCTAAATTATAATCACAGTGCCATTATGCAAAGTGGACAGGATGCTTGAAATTAAAACCAGTTATTTTCTTATAGTGAATCTAACAGAGATGGCGGAAATGTGTGAGGGCTTCTCCTCTTCTCCTCACAGACTGGCATTCTGCTTCTGTTTATGCTGAGTGCCTCCAATCAGAGTCACTCCACCCAACTCCTCTGGGAAATACCACACCAGTGATATCCCATTTGCCATAAATAACTTCAATAAACCTGTGAAATGATACGATGAAATGTAGCGCTGAACGTCCAGTTAGGGTAACCTGTGTAAACCTGTGTAAATAAAACAGGAACTAGACTGTGGAGGTCCCAACGTGCCTGGGTTTAATGAGTATTTCTCCCCTGCGGTGCGAGCCTGTCTGATGCTGTTCTGGTGCTCTGCACCCATAGCCTGCAGTGCCGGCTCCACTCAGGTTGTTTCTGCTCAGTAACTACCCTCAGGCTGAGAAGGAAGGTGATGCTGTTTCCAGAAGGTTCCTCAGAGATCCACCCCTCAATGGGCCTGCCGTCCATTTGTTCTTCTAACTTAATAATCCTTGCACCCTGCCAGTGAGACTGTGTTATCATTAGAACTGGCCAAGATGGTCATTTTCACATTTAAAATTGTGTTGGAATTCCTTTGACAAAAATGAAAAAAACATTTGTGTCGGCTGATTCAAGGTGAATTGTATGAGATAGATGAGATGGTTATGAAATGAATATTACGAAGCACAAAATAGTTTTGAGTGTTTCTATGGTGAGGGTCTATTCTGACTGTATGTGTTATGAACAGTGTCTTATATTCTATTGTAGCACATCGCCCGTTACCATGACAATGCAGCTACTGTTTATCACGGAAATCATCTGGCAAAAAACTGACAAATATCTTCCAATTTGTCAAATACGGTTATAGAAACAGAATAAAATTACATTTATATAAACCCCCCCCCCAAATATACATAAACAGACTATGCTTAATAAAATCAAACAGAAAGGTTATCACTGCGGTGAGCGGCTGCTGGGCGTTTGTGGTGCTTCTGAGGCGTTTTCAGGTGACTCTTCTGGAGGAGAATGAACATTGGTCAGAGAAACCTCGTGGGCTCAGGGCATCTACTCTGATCACGATCAGGATCTTACACCATGAGAGAGACCTCTGAACACATCACAATCTACACCAGCACTACAAAAATCCACACCAGCACTCTGATTCAAACTTACAGCTATCATCATTATTAATCCGATAATATCTTTATTCTATATATTTCTTTTTGTATTTATAGTCAAAATTGTGGTCAAAATTACTGTCACGGCCCTTCTAATATTTATGACATCCTGGTGTTTTTAGTGTAAAACAGTTCTGAAAGTTAGCTACTCTGACCTGAGCTGAGAACAAAGCATTTTCATAGTGAATTTGCTGATAGGTGAGATTCATCAGAAGAAAGCCATGTAAAAGCTTTGAACGTGGACTCCCTGTGATATTTCATTAGTAACATTTGCGCATAAGGTTTGATACATCTTTCTTTATTCTGTTAAATACTGGCAGTTTTGCAGATGCGTTTGAGCAATTTGCATAAAGTATTTCTATGCTGAAAGGCCGTCCCACTGCTTGGCGGGGCACGACGGCGGCGGCTCTAGTTTTAAATGCCTGACATATTTTCTGTTGCTTTTCTCTTTTCTGTACGCTGTAGATTTTCCACCACAATAGGCCATGGTTCATGCTGCAATTCAAACCTTCAGTTCCTCCGACACTCTGAATCCAGAACAAATTGTGAGCACATTTTGGCAACTTCATTGTTTACTTTGGTAGACAGCTGTATAGGTTATAGACACAAAAGACAGAGAGAGGAAAAGAAATTGCCTAAAGCTTTTCGTTCTTTGCCTCTTTTGGGTCAAAGTGGTAGTTACAGTCGGTGAATCAGAACAGCCTGTCTCGGGCCAAGTGAAAATGACATGTCAAAGGAAATGAGGTGACGCGTGATGATGGATGGGCCTCCCTCTCTTGCTATTGCTGTCAGCTCCACCCACCCCTCCACTCATCCACAACACCATCGCCAGCCCGCTGGCAGAGGCGAGGAACTAATAAAAAAGCAACCTATTTCGCTTTCGGCTTGGCTCACCGAGCCCTGTGTGCGTCGTCGAGGACTCTGAGTTCGACTGGAGCGCTGTTTGTGGCGCACTGCGTGGGCGGGTGGCTGTTGTTATTGAAATTTAGATTCGGATTAAATTTGTATAGGCTGAAGTCCCCCAAGATGGCTGAGATGGGGACGCGGCCTCGCAGGTGCTGGCCTTGCGGATGCATTTAAATTGGCCCATAATGCCCTTGGGGAGCAGCGCCTGTGGACCAGCGGTTGTGACTGGCCCATCCTTATCTGCTTGCGGTTCGTTATTAATTGATGTGCGTATCTGGGAAACCTGGGCACAGGCACCGGGGCTTAGTGTAACTGACGGGGCCACGGATGAACCGGGCCGCTCACCTCCGAGGCCTGTTTAGGCTAAGCCACCCTTCTCCGCGCCGGACCGGGTTTCTCCTGTTGCATCAGTGTTTCACTCACTCCCAACCCTTAATGATGTCTACACAAGCAGAATTTGGATTTTCACTGACACTTTCTGATGTTTACAGAAAGTAGAAATTGCACGATGTTTGGTGTAACGGCCGTCTGGAGGATAGCGTGTTTTCTCCCAGGGATGAAGTTCTTAAGGCTCCATAATAGCGTGCAGCACCGGGGATGTTGCTATGATGTCTGTCGGAGGAGGTTTTCGTGTGGCCAACTAGCCTGGTGCCTCTCTTTATGCAGGACGGGAGAGATTAACCTTTAATTACTACACTGGCACTGACCCTGCTAACCTCATTCTGCCTTCTCTCTCTCTTTCACTCATTCTCTGTGCCCTCACTCTGACATTCTCTCATGCTCAAATACACACACATCCACACACAGGCGCTTCCCTCTCTCACACCCTCCCGCCCCAGTTCCAGTGGTACTGGCTCTGCTCAGTAGTTCAAAGTTGGGTTCTTCCGGCCAGCCCTGGTAATGAAGTCTCCTCGCACACCTCGGTTGAGGCTTTACCGTTTCACTCCCACTGCCCTCATCTGGAGTGCAGTCACGCGCCCCAAAACAGCTCCAGCCCTGGCTGCCAAGATGGACGAGTGTCATATGCTGGGACAGCCTGTTGCACATGGAGAGAGAGAGGGAGAGAGAGAGAGAGAGAGAGAGAGAGAGAGAGAGAGAGAGAGAGAGAGAGAGAGAGAGAGAGAGAGAGAGAGAGAGAGAGAGAGAGAGAGAGAGAGAGAGAGAGAGAGAGAGAGAGAGAGAGAGAGAGAGAGAGGGTTGGTGGAGGTGGGATCGAGCAAGTGAGAGTCATTAGCATGTGGTGGCAAAGGATAACTCCTGTGAGGTGGAGACATGCTCTAACCGCACCGGCTCTGTTTGATGATTCAGACACTCTATTGCTCCTCTCACATGGGAGTGAGTAAAATTGTAACCCTTCCTCCCCCTAAGCCCACTGCAACTGGGCTCCCCGCTGGCGTTCGCTGGAACGGGCGGCCCTAACACGACCCGGCGCGGCCCTGGCGTCTTTGTTCGGCTCCCACGGGAACCACGAGGAGGCTGACCGGACGTCTCCTGGGACGGGCCCGGCTCGCAGACGGCCCTTGCGGTCAGCGCCTTCCTCCCCGTTGTCCGCGCTGGCCTGGAGAGAGGGCGCTCCCCAACTCCGTCACACGAGAGCATCGGCCGTGCTGCTCCGAGCCTTGTGGGAAACCAGACACGATGGCGGTCAGGCACAGCGTTCCTCAACGGGCTGAACTGAAGCTTCTGCTTCCTGTTCAAAGCTATGGTTCACAGGACTCGTTAAATATTGCTTCAGAACGGTAGCTCTCTGATTAGTGGTTTTCCGGTGCCAGATACGTTGGCGGTAATGATTGTAAACTGCGTTCCTTTGTTTGTGTCCAACAGTGATACTTCATCAGCGTTTGAAATTTGTCAGGGTAAAACGCAGGGTGGTGGCACAGGCAGTAATATTGAACAATTTGCACAGAGAATAGCTCTGCTTCTGAGATCATACCCCCCCCCCCCCCCCCCCTCCCGACCCGACCCGACCCGACCCTGGCTCCCTCACGGGCCCCCGCGGATTCCTGAGATGATGCCGCAAATATATCTTCCCTCTAATTACAGCCCTTTGTCTGCAGCACGCTCGGTCAGCCCGTTAGCATCGGCACTAGCCGCGGCTGTGCGGAGCACTGGAGCGGTGGATTAATGTATGCCGAAGCGACTCCTCCGACGCCTCCCATAATAGATGCGTTTAGGCTGCAGCTGTAAGCCTCGTGCGCTGAAAGCCCGCTCGCGCTTGCGCTCGCGCCGGACGACAGCGGCTGGTGCCCCTCCACAGCCTGCGGAGGAAGTGTGTAACCATGGTGATATTTACCTCGCCTGTACGCCTGACTGAAGCCCTCGCTGATAAGGAATGGTGGTGAATCATTTCAGAGCGATCGAAAGAGAAAGGAGTATTTTCGCTGTGCATGAGATGTCTGGAGAATATGTTAGTAATTAGCATATCATTAAAGTCGTAGACTCCATAACCGTAATAGTTAACACAATGCAAATGGAAGTCGTTCAGTCATGCAAAGCTACTCATATATGAAAGCGCTGACAATGGTGAGATGATGCGGAATAGACAGGTTTAGCCTGAACACTGAAGTCAATGGAAAGGACGCTTCTTAAAATGTCAGAACCAGCTCTGGGCAATGTGACGTACAGACCCAGTCATCTGTGCTCGTGCCTGTGATGGAAACTGTTGATGTCATTTTCAAGTGTGAAGCGTACAAGCGTGGTTTTGTGTAAGTATGATTTGTTACATGCATGTGTGTGCGTGTGTGTGTGTGTGTGTGAGTGTGTGTGTGTGTGTGTGTGTGTGTGTGTGTGTGTGTGTGTGTGTGTGTGTGTGTGTGTGTGTGTGTGTGTGTGTGTGTCTTTGTTTTCTGTATTTCTCCCTCAGCAACTTTGAACTGTCTCCCAGCGAGACAGCAAAGACAGTTCTCCCTGTAACAAAAGAGTTTACACTGGGGAAAATCCCAGACCAGTGCCAGCAACAAACATCAATTTTCATTGTGCTGAAGAGCTTGAGAGGAATGCTTGTTTTGGCTGCCTGATTTACACTCTCTCTCTCTCTCTCTCTCTCTCTCTCTCTCTCTCTCTCTCTCTCCCCCTCTCTCCTCTCATACACACACAATTCCAGTCTGGTTTCTGTTGAGTCAGAGGAAAGCCATCTGCCATACAGTGATAATGGGTCACGAGGGAAGAAGAATCTGCTAAGAGCGGAGATGAATTAAAATAGTAAGAAAATGAGTATCCTCAACTCCTTCCGTATTTTGCCATTCTTATGTCCACCATTACCGATGTCAGCAGGCATGGCGCATATCACCTACAAGTGTGAAAGACTACATAATATGTTTGTGAAAGGCTGATTATGAAATCGATGTCAAATGGGACAGGTGGGACTCTCTGGAAATGTGGAACACAGTTGCTCACCAGTGCTGGGAGTACAGTGGTTTTTATTTGCTGCATTATTGTTGGGACTGGTGAAAACAAGGCGTGAGGTGAGGTAGAGTGGGGAAATGGAACATGGGGGGACAGAGCGTCCCCATGAGATCCCTGCATGTCTGGCCTGTTCCCCAAAGGATACAAACTTTCAATATTTTCCACAGATCAATGCTGGCCCACAAAAGTAGCAGCTGAGAAGACGACATCACTAGGTCACAGATCACACGTTCTTTATGTCACGTTTGTCACTTTCTGTAAAACTAGGACAAAGTTGAGGTAGGTATGGATGCCGTGCTGAGAGCTTTATGACCCATTAAAGTATAACAAGAATTAGGAGGTGACGGATGTTGGCAAGCTTCTCACAGATGCTTGGGCAGGCTATTTTAGTCTATTTCTGTGGATAAATGATCATGTAACAATGGCCTTTAAGAAGAGAGAAAGTTGACTTTTAAATATATAAAGGCCATAACAATGGAAATTACTAAAAACTCAGAGCAACTCTTGCCAAACCGTTGTCTTTGTTGTTCCTATAGCTTGTCCATGGTCTGCACACTTCATTTCTTTGAGTGTATGTGTAGGCTTCTCTACTTTGGCACAGAAGTCATTAACAAGTGTTTCATTAATAGATATTGTCAAAGCTTTACATAACTGGAAAATAAATTGGCTGCGGACAGTGGTAGCAGAGATGCATGATGAGAAGATTGATGAAGTGAACCGTGGGTCAGGGGGTAATGGAACGGAGAGAAGGTTGGAGGTGGAGGTAAGGGGTTGACCACCAGGTCTTTTCCATTAACGTGGGGTGCGGTGCGGGGTGAGATTGTGAATAGGGGTTAACGTTTGTCGCTGTTGGCCCATTCTCAAATCTGCTTGTATGACATGAAGGTCCAACACCCCTTCACCGAAAGGCTTGTTTGGCATCAAATCTCAACTCTATAACAACAAAGCGCAGAAAAGTAAGTAAAGCAAAGTTCCCAAACTGTCCACGCCATTACTTAATGTTTCTAGGTGGTTTATTCATCGTTTTCCTTTCTTTGTATTCAACACTTTCCTCCGCTGTAAATGTCTCCACTCGGCTTGCTGAGGTCTTCCTTCCAGTGTGGCTCGTTGGGTCGTCGCAGCAGAATAACGTTGGGCAAATTACTCAAGGGTGCTCCACTGTTCTCCAATGCATGTTCAACTTAGTTGGAGAACCCAGCAATAGTCACTTTAAGCAGTGTTATTTCTGGATGAGTTCTCTTTTATAGGTTCATGTAAATGCAGCTTTTAGGTCTGAAGTTTAGGCCTCAACTCAGTACATAAGTGCCAGAGTTAAGGGTTGCATTTGTATTTGTTCTCAGCTTCTTTCAAATCACTAGAACACGTGGAATTCACAAATGATCTCCGTCTGTCCTGAGAACCCTTAAGGTCTAACAATTAACACTGATCGAATGCTTCTGTGCAGTTGTATCGATCAGACTGTATGCAGATTGCTGGAGGCGTCGGGTGGAGTACTTACACCTGACCAGCAAATCAGACATCTGAGGAGCATCTGGGAAGCTCGATGACGCACAATTACAGTCTCACAGACTCCGTCAGAAGGGGCTGGAACGACCCATTTTTGATCCGCAACGTTTGATCCCAGAGTCAAAGCGACCATGCGGCTGACGTAGGGCGATAGACCAATGCCTGTCCTTCTGTTCTCCTCTTTCAGGCTGCGGGGCTTTCTCCTGGGGAGAACCAGACCCCGGGTCTCCTCCTGGCTCCCGGAGTGAGATGGGGCCAGACACCCATTAACCAGTCTACGCCATGGGACACGGACGAGCCTCCGGCCAAGCATCACCGTGAGAGCGACCCCACGGGTAAGTGGATATCACCGCAACCGCTTCACCTTCCCTCAACCCAACATGGATGCTGCTGGTAGGAAACATTATTGTGTACAAAAATAGCACTGCTTGTCTACAGAGTATGTAGTATGGTGGTATAAGTATATAGTATGGTATATGGTGACATAATATGTAGTATGGTATATGGTGACATAAGTATGTAGTATTGGTGACATAAATATGTAGTATGGTATATGATGACGTAAGTATGTAGTATGGTGACAGGTATGTAAGCAATGCACGTGATAATATTCACGTGATAGAGATTAAAGCCTACTTTAAATACAAACTAGTTACTTTATTAGAAAGACCTACAGATGTAGTATGTAGTCCATTTTATTGTCATGCATGATTTCTTTCAGCCGCTCTAGGCCTTCCTGGTAAATATACAGACAATGTTTGATCACACACACACAGACACACAAAAGAGCAACCACACACACACACACACACACACACACACACACACACACACACACACACACACACACACACACACACACACACACACACACACACACATATAAGAGCAACACTCCTGTTTCCAAGTCAACCTGGACTATCCACTACTAGGCCACTACAATGTCACTGGTAATGTGGCAGTGTTAATAATATACAACCATCAGTGGTCCTGGGATCAGAAATGGACCCGGAACAGGGTGGTGGCATCAGGGTCACTGACAAACTCTGCATGCCAATGGATGGGTTGCTGCCTGAAATTGGACACTTACAAAATATGCCCTCACCTAATGAACCGGCCAGTTAATACAGGTGCAAGGTAGATATATAAGGTAGATACATTTTATAATAAAATGCTGATAATATTAGGGTTGTTCAAGGCCTGGGACATTCCTCTGCAGAAACACATTCACTGCCCTTGAGTGGCCATCTCTCTAGGGGCCTTTGTGCATGCTAAATAATAAGAATTTCACTTGAGAATGTTTTCAGATAAGATGCATAGGACCCAAGGATTCATGCTGATATCATCACAACTGGCATTCAGATTTTACACACATCAAAATGTACATAATAAAAATTCAAAAGAGTATAGTTAATCAATGAAATATCATTCATACTTCATAGAACACCACAGTATACCACAGAACACCAGTCACCAGTAAATACAATTTAATGAGGTTGATGATTAAAACAATGTTTTCTAAATGACATCTGAAGTGTTGCTTCTAATCTGGACACATAAAAGGTCTGTAGACTTTATAAAGATCAAATAAAATGTTTTTGACCTCTGAAAGTCAGACATTATATGGCCATTGCACTGTGGCACTGAGTCTTTGTGCAGAAGGCGCACATTTAGGGTCTGTGGCCCCTCTCTGGTGGCCCCCGGGACAGTCCGTGGTCCCCCGCTGGGCACTGTGATTGTGGGCTGAATGGCTCAGTGGGGGAGCTGCGTTAGCATTGTGCTGTGATCTCCGGAGCCCCAGTGCCTGAGCGGCGCGGGCGAGGTTCTCCTTCACGGTTCTCCTCCACAGTTCTCCTCCACAGTTCTCCTCTGTGGTTCTCCATGGTTCTCCTTTGCGGTTCTCTTCTCTGGTTCTCCGCGGTTCTCCTCCGCAGTTCTTCTCCGCGGTTCTCCTACACGGATCTCCTCCATGGTTCTCCTCTTTGGTTCTCCGCAGTTCTCCTCCGCAGTTCTCCTCTGCAGTTCTCCTCCACACTGACACTGATGCAGCCGTGTGCCTCACACATCAGCTCCAGAAGAACACAGAAGAACACGACTCCTGCCAACGCCGGTGTTAGTGGCCACTGCAGGAAGTGCGCTGAGGAAGCTTGCCAACTTATTCCAACTTATTCTCCTCCTGTGGCAATTTATTGTAGCGTTGATTTGGAATGAAATTAGACATTGACTGAGAAATTCAAAAAGATTGAGAACTCTTTGAAAAGGCGAAAAAGCACAACGGATGTTTCGCACATTTTAATTACAGGGTACAACAGAATAATCAAGACTGGGATCCATTTCATGTTAATGCAATTACTTTTCTCTTTGAAACCCTTTCATTAGTTTTGCAGGCGAAGACTGCAGATATGAATGCATGTTGGGTAGTGCTAATGAGCTCAGGCTTTTAAATTCAATTAAAGCACAGGAACACTTTAATACCCTTGACAAAGAATGAAGGTATGGGTGATCTCACTTACTTATTGGCTAATATTCGATGATATTCTATTTTTATTTATTTATCTTATTGAAACGAGTCCAATGCAACTTGTTTTATTTATCAGGACTGTGGGAAAGAGATGCTCTGTGTTTGGTTATGATTAGGTGGGAGATGCGTCTGAATGATGCAGGTGACCTGCCTGTAGAGGTCAGTTCCTCATCCCACTGCTAACACCCTCCCTGCCATGAGCACCAACGTAATGAATAATGTTTTAAAATCTTTTTTCCCCGTCTGGTATCTCGGGCCCCGTAGTCTTTCCCCAGCCATGTGCTATTTTCCTCTTCCGGAGGAAGGAGGGCACAGGTCCAACATGGCTGCATATTCATGAGATTAATCTGGCCTGTTGTGGCTGTGTATAAGTCTTCCCATAAGCCACCTCTCTGGTTCTGATCCATGAGTTTGTGGCAGCGGGGACAGACACGCTGCAGGGTCTCTGATTAGCTGGTATCGAGCTCCACATACTTTGGAATGTGGTGGAAACTGACAGAATACTTTGTTAAACGATGTTTGCGTAATGTTGATATTCAGCGATGCATGAATTAATTACTAAATTCATAACAAAAACACTTTGCAGGGAAAGAGCCACTTTTAATCTTATGGAAACAAATGTGGTCTAGTAGTGAAAATGCTAAAACAAGATTAATAAGCGTTTTAAAGCAATTCTTTTCTAAAATTGCACGAGTTAATGTAAACAATTCAGGATTGCTATAAGTAATGGCCATAGCTAGCACAGGTGCTACACACAGCTAGCAAGCTTTCATTAAAGCACACAAACGTTAGTTTGCTACCTTCTAACTGCCAACTAGCCCTTCTGCTGTCTGGGACAGCACTGTTATTGAAAACTTCTGTTACTTGAGCATAACCAGGAGCTGTCAAAAGCTTATAAAACATGAGCTGTTTCTAATCCAGAACAATCTACAGACGGCTGTCAAGTTTCAGCACATGTAGAGTAATGTGGTTTCTCTGTTTCTGTCTCCATTCCTGTCTTTCCTCATTCAGGGCCCCCGTGGGCACCACCTGTGGTGGCAGTCAGTCAGACTAGCCTCTTAACCCACACCTACGGGATGCCACAGCCTCCGGTCTACAGCCAGGGCATCTCTGTCCAGTCACCTGTCATAGGAGTCACGCCCGCTATCCAGACCCCGGTTCCTCCCCACCACCCCCTGATGACCGCCCACTTCCAAGTCCCACCACACTCGTCCCAGGCCCCTGCCGGCCTAGTGCTCAACCTGCAGAGCCCGTCACCGTACGCCACCGGCCAGCCGCCAATCGCACCGTCGCCCCTGACCACTGGCG
>NC_135219.1:8219457-8229457 GCF_052324685.1 Brachyhypopomus gauderio
TGTGAGCCCATACATTACAGCCGCTGCAGTTAATACACAGCTAGCGAGAGAGCTCATTAAGATTGATCATTCGGCGGCCGCGTGGGCCATACACGCACCCTCCGCTGCCTCCATTAATCACCGGCTTCTCAAGATAAGGCGGCGCATCACCTGACAGGTCGGCACCGAGATGGCGCGTGGCAGCCGAGAAAGTGCCGGGCGTGTTCTCATTGGCCCGGTGCTGCTGGCATGTCCACGAGCTGTCACCCACCACACAGTCCTCCTACACACCCCCCCCCCCCCCACCCCCCATCGCCTCCCCATCGCCTCCCGTTCCGCTCCCGCTGCCTCCTCCTCCTCCTCATCCCTGCTCCTCTCTTCTCTTTCCTCCCTCCCTCCCTCCCTCCCCTTCTCCGCTCTTTCTTCCACACTTCCAGAGCCCCTTTGCTCTTCTGAAGGCAGCCGTGTAAGTCAGTGATTTAATGACCTGTTTTCAGTGGAGAGCAGTAGCGATTAGCAGAGTGACGGGGGAAATTTGAAGGAAGTCGAGATTAGCCTCTGGGGGACAGAGGGAAAAAAAGCGTTCGGATTGTTCATTTTTCCATGGCTTCAGGACCCAGGTGTAAAAAGCCCCATCTTCAAACAGGCCCTGCCAAATGACCAGTCTTCACATGGCCTCTGCGTTCTTCTGTGGCAGGGGCCCCTTCAAATGTCCCTGCATGAACACGGCCGTCCTGCTCCTTCTCATTACGGGCAGGGAAGAGTGAATTGGGGTCAGAGGAAATTGATGCCAAATCAGTCCCTCTCACTCTTACCAAAAGAGTTTTTTATCAAAGTGACATTCAAAGGCATTTCTTTTTTTTTTCTTTCTTTTTTTGACAACAAAGGCAGCTCATTTGAATATGCACCCGAGGGACATTTTTTATATCCAATCAAATTGCTTTCTGGGTCTCCTGAGATTGACTGCAGTCTTACATAGCAGGAGGAAAGCGCCTGTGAGCCTGTCCTGCCGCCGCCCCAAAATACAAACCCCGCCCCCAACCCCGCCCCCTACAGGTACAGGTGGAAGTGAAGGCTGAGAGATCTGGACAGATGTTGTGTTTTGCTGCCACGGGGAGCTGCATCTTTTTCACGTGAGGATCAGATCTGATCCCCCAGCTGTGTAAATCAATTCATGTGTTAAGTGGAGTGAGGACTGAGTAAGAGCGAAACCGAAAAGGACTCATTGGTGTGTGTGTGTGTGTGTGTGTGTGTGTGTGTGGGCGCGTGTGTGTGTCCCATCTTTATTCCAAAGAATTAATTGGCATTAATGTGTTTTACTGCACAGACTGACATGGAATAGGTGGCATTATCTGTGAGGCCTCCTGTTAAAATACCAGATGCCAAAGACAGATGTTAATGACATGCACTTCTGCCTGTTAATGAGAAGGTGTGTAATGAGGGGGCGTGAAATGCAGTTGTGTAAATAGCAACATAATGTGACCATGAGTGGCGACACGCGACGAACGCCTTCACAAAGTCGTCCTGCTGTGCAGGTAACCTTTACAGTGCAGCATCACACTCCTGGGCAGAAGGGATGGACCCAGTCTCAGTAAATCACACCAAATTAGAGGGCCTGCTATAACACAGCTTTCATTTTTCAAACACTTTCTCTCTTTTTTTTTTTTTCATCTTTTTCTTTTCTTCCTGACACTTTTCCTTCCTGAATTGGAATGGCGAGTCATTAGTCAGGCCCAGCAGTTTCCACGCTGAAGGTAGCTTTGAAGTTCGGCAGGGTGCATGGAACACGCGTGTAGTGTAAGTGTATACATGCAGCTGTAATCACAGGTGCTTGTGTGATAAACTGTTGTGGATTATGTTGAGGGCGTAAACTCTTTATTTAGTTGCGTTCTCTGTGTCATGAGCCATAACCTGCAAGTAGTCTTGTACTCTTCACTAATATCGCAGTGAGAAATTCTCCAGGTAGGTTTGTTTCACGCTTCCTCTTGTGTTTGAGCTGCTGTGTTTAAACTACCCAGTGAGGATAATTAGGCTAAAGCACCAAATAAGAGACCAACAGGGAATCAGACGTGAACAACCCGCATCATTGTGTTTACACATGAAGGGGAATCTGATCAACTGTTATATTTAGGTGAAAAATCAGGATTTGAAACATCTAAATAGAAGATATGTTTGTTTTTTTATTTACTGTCATATCATTGTCTATATGGATCAAACCTGGCAATGCAGAGCTGAAATAATATGAGTGCTTCATCATATTTACAGCTGAAAATTTTAGACTCAGCATAGTGTTTGTAAAAAACAAATTTACGGTGTGTAATGGTATATGAAATGGCACGTGTCCAAGTGATCTGTATGCTACCGCAGTCTGAAGACACATTGCCTAAGAAATTAAATCATAACTCATGGGTTAAGTTGACAGAGCAGAAGCCGGTACAGACTGAGGCCCAGCTGGTGAGGTTCTGTAAGGTTTTCAGGAGCGAGCGAGACCTTGGCCCAGCTCAGCGGGACTGATCAAGTCCTGCTAGGCTTCCCTGTTCCTCCTCGTCTACGCTGTCTGCGCACACACAGCTAGTGGCACACAAACCCTTATGAACACTGGCTACCATGATTAATGGACACTCACTTAGATGCTTTGGTCATTTTTGCATGAAAAATGAGCAGTTTTCAGAAATTACTGTCTGGAACAATTGTTAAAAATAAATAAATAAAATAAATAATAATAATAATAATACTGATAACAGCAATAATAATTATTATTATCAATAATAATAATAATACCATAGTATTAATACATAGTATTACAAAATGTACCATAGTTACATTTTATTATAATATTTATTGTTTGCTAATGTATTTGAATATAAGCATGACTGCTGTGCAAGGGAGCTAATTTGCATACACCATATTTGGGCGTCATCCTGAAGATCATCCTGTCAACTTTGAATTTGTGATTTGTTACGAATTCATTTTCATGATTGCAGGTATTTATTAATTTTCATTATGCAGGTATAATGGTTCCTCTTTGCTGTTTTGTGATAAGGGCGTGTATGTGTTTTACTTTTATTCATATGCAGTGGAACATTAATAAATGTTAGTAAAGTATAGTCGCCAGACTGATATAATGCACAAGACAACATGAAGCCATGAGTAATTATAGAACTCTTAAATCAAGACTGGCCTCTATCCCCCTATTTAATCAGCATCGTAGCATGCTTCATGTCCACATGATTATCCTGTGATTATTTCATCAGTGGTGTACTGACCACTTGGGTAAGCACTTTTGATTGCATGTGTTTACTCAAGCTTAAGGAAACAACAGGCTCTCAACATAGTGGGAGGTTTTACCTCATTCAGCCCTAGTTCAGAGGTGATTGAGTAGTGATTACGTGTCTTGATGTTTATCAATTTAACTTATCATTATAAAAAAATAACCATATATATTATGTTAAAAAATAACCATATATATATATATATAATGTATATAATGACATATATATATATATATATATATATATATATATATATATATATATATATATATATATATATATATATATATATATATATATATATATATATATATATATATATATATATAATGACAGCAGCAACAATAGTATATTATTATATAATATATATAATAATATATTATTATATAACAATAATAATGAAACAAGAATAAAAACAACAATAATTGTTGTTTTCAACACCATTTTTTTACATCACCTAAGAAATACAAAAGATATAAACACAAAATAACAGAACTTAAAAGAACTTAATTAAAAGCTGTTTTGGCCTAGATAACTCAAACAATGCACTGTGACTTACATACACTATAGTGAGTAATTATATAGTGAGTGACTTACATACACTATAGTGAGTAATTATATAGTGAGTGACTTACATACACTATAGTGAGTAATTATATAATGAGTGACTTACATACACTATAGTGATCGAATTCACTTTAGCCTGCAGTCTCTTTTTGAAATATTTGAAATATGACTATATAATGTGCCATTAGAGCATCCAGTTGTGCTATTGTTTAAAAATGTTTTGCCTGTGTTGCTTTGGAAACACCGCACGGTTTTTTCTGTGATATTAATAACCAGGACTATTAAAATGAATCAGAACTAAGCTGGAGGGTAGGAAGCCCGGGAGATTGTGCACCATGCACATCAAAATGACGGATTGGCTGCTGCCACGGTAACATGATGGATCTTTCATGGGGCTCCTGGCACTTCTCATGCTACGTGCTCATTCCAACTGGTGTGTTTCCGTGTGTGTGTGTGTGTCTACACATGTAAGCATTGTGCAGATATGTAGAAATGTACACGTGTGTCTACACAAGTAAGCATGCGCGTGTGAGTGTGTGTGTGTGTGTGTGTGTAAATGTAAATGTGTATGTGTGTGTGTAAATGTAAATGTGTGTGTGTGTGTGTGTGTACCTACGTGTGCATGTGATCTGAGGCAATAGGAATGTGGGGTGATGCTATGCTTTGCTTTGGGCTCATCCTATTGGAAAGAATAACAAAGAGGTGGTGGGGCACCATCTCTCACGTGAGACGAAGGCCTTTGGCGTACCTCCTCAGTAATCCATAAACGCCGTGGAGACTCCCTCCAAGGCGAGGAGTGGAGCGATCACTCACTTTTCCAAAGGAAAGATGGCCCCTTTCTGGATTAGCCAGTGCATCAGTGGTTTATGTGTGCTTGTGATGGACAGATTGACTAAGACTCCATTCAGGGAAATCCTGATATTTCAGCCTGGATAAAGGAGAACTGTGGAACTAAAGTAAGTCTCAAACTCATGTTTGCACTGCGCTAAGTGTCTAAAAATATATTGTCTCACGTTTTATAAATGAAAATGTATTTTACTTTCATATAAAGGTGTATAAAACCTTTTAAATGAAAAATACATTTTACTTAGAATACAATGTGACATGCCCAGGAAACCTCCCTTTTATATGTCATATACTTTTGAAATACGGACCTTTATGACCTGTCTAATTGTAAAACTTCATATTGTGAGCCCGTCCCATCACCCCGCCCACCTTCAGTTAGGAATTACTGCATTGTTGTGTTTTTGGGGTCTGCTTACCAGCTGCCTAACGTCATAATTTAGACAAGCCATGTAATGGCAGCGCAGCAGTGAAGCTGACAGCCAATCCCATCATGCAAAACTGGCTCCACCCCTTCACAACTGTGGGGGATATTCCACCGTATCGCCCTGATGACTGAGGTCACAGCTTGACTGTCGCCATTTTGTAAAATACCATCTTGCCAACAATACAACTAAAATAATAAACGCATAAAAAGAATTGTTTCTTCAAGAACCAATTACATTCATACTACTTCTACTACATTCTACTTCCGGTGTGTAAATGTGAGTTAAAGTGCTGCCCATGTCTGGTGCATGTAAAGAAAGCACTTTAAAAGGTAGCTTTCATAGCAAATAAATCAATCTATAAATAGGTAAAAGGTAGGCTTCGTAACAAAACATATGCCACTTTGCTTTTCTATAAACTTTTCAAATTAAATGGGTTTCATTTCATTATGAGATGTAATAATTTTTGTTTTTTTTGTACATTTGAAACATAATCTATTATACTACTGCTAAGGAATCCATTAAAATGTAAAACTACGTCATTGTAATCTAAAAATACTTTACTAAAAGTATACAGTAATACTAAAAGTCCTTTACTAAACGTAATGCTTAGGAGCACTTTTAATACCATAAATTGTAAAATACATTTTAAGGAAAATACTAGGGTAAATCTTTTTTTATATATTAAGATATCTACAAAAATATTTAGTGTTACATAGTTACAATGGTTTATTAATTGTAAATATTAATAAATATATTAAATTATATTATTTTCATTCAGTTCGCTTATAAGAATCCAGCATTTTCTCTATGCTAAATTTAATTCATGTCTAAAATGCAGATTTTAGTAATATTAGTGATGTAACATTGTTTACCAATGAACTTAAATATTTAGGTATTATTTGTTTTGCTCTTTTATTCTTATTATTTAAAATTTGGCTTTAAAATGATTTTATTGCCCCAAATATTGTTGGTGTATTTGTATTATACTTACCATGAATAGTTATATTAAATATGTTTGAAATTATTTAGTTAAAATCCTTTTCTAGGTACATTTGGCATTTACTTATCGTTTGGAGTGTTTTGTTGTGTTGCAGTGATAAGTTGGTTGAGCTCCCACCATATTTATTGAGAGTTAATTCACTTTTTTCTTTAGTAGAAAAAAATCTTTATCCTGAATTGGCCACTAAACTGTATTGTAGAATATTCAGGAAGCTAATGGTCATAGTATGGTCCTGTTTAACATGAGCAGGACCTAACGGGTCTCTGCATGTTTTCTAAACCCTTGGATTGGCTCATTCAGATTTACAAAAATTTAACTGGGCACACTGTTACAAAACCCACCAGGCCAGTTACTGAACTATAAAGAATTAACCAGACACTCCATTCATTATTTTGTTGTATTTTACAACAGATTTTTTGTTTTTCTACAATGTATATTTAAACCTCTTCTAACTTTAAAATAAATTTACATTTACAAGATATTTATCCTTAATAAAATAAAAAAATATCTGTACATATATATGAGATTTGTCCATTGATAGATATAATTTCAGTGTCTAGCCATGGCTGTTTTCAAAATCGTACGATCTCACGCCTCTCAGAATCATTTGGCTTCTCTCTCCTCACCCTTCCCCATTACCGCGAAATTGTTTGTGTGTTTGTGTGTGTGTGTCCCACAAAAGTGTTTCCAGTGGCACTCTGTACACGTCCAGTCCGTGTCAAAGTGACGGAGAGTACACTTGCCCCGGGACATTCTCACGCCGAAGTAGAGGTGAACACGTCCGCGCAGGGCGCCTACATCACCGCTCGCTTCTCTCTGGCCTTCTCCGAACGTCCAGCGACTTTGCGCAAGCACCATTGTTTGTCCACAACTACAGTTCCTCCCCTCTCTCTCCGGTTGTCGCTCTCTTATTGAGGCTGACGGTGAATTGGGTGTCTAGCGCTACACGAGACTGGAGGTGAAAGCCATGTCGGTCACAGACACACAATGCCTGCTCCAATTACAATAGCTGGCACACATGCTTGCAAACTGGTGCAATCTGATAATCAGTGGTTGAACGAATTCGAATGGAAGGGTGTTTGCATCAAGTTTAAGATGTCAAGGTGGCACAGGACTAAAGTAGCTTAGTGTTAATGTACCCCACTCACAATGGGCTGGGAGTGAGCACATATAAGACAGCTTGATAAGCTGTCATTAAAGTTCTGATAACTGCCATGTATAAAAAAGAGATTTTTAAGGTAGTGTGGGTTTAAGAACAAAAGCTTGTTTGCTACCATATCTACTGGAGGACCACAAGGTTTGAAACTGGAATCATCTCAAACAATAATATGTCAAGTAGAGCCACTCATAACGGAAGCCGTGTGGAACTGGCGGCGTGCAACTTTGCGGTTGTATTCACAGGTGGCCCTGAACGCTCACTAATCTTCCCTCTCGTACTGAAGTGGCCACTTTAGCTCGGCTTGTCATTATCAATCACTGTTGTCTGCACGGCCTTAGCTGGCACGGCTGCTCACTTCCGCAATGTGTTTACAACTCGGCTCCATTATGTGGGCATCCTTGGTCAGATTCAGCTCACAGCCAACGTCGTACTTCTCATGCAAAGCCGCCACAGCTATCAGGGGTCCTGTGTGCTGCACTCTACTTGTGTCATTCACAAATTCGAAAGCGATATCCCATAGAGCCAGTTCTGGCTCGCCAGCCATGCTGTGTGAAATGGCGATGAAATGAAGAGGCACAACGGTTCACCTCTTCATAGAGATATGAATATGAAACTGAAAACAAACTAGACCAGCACTACACTAGACCTTATTTTTGGTTGTTATAGGGGTGGGGTGGGGGGGGGGGGCATTTTATTGTGCAATATTCAATAATTGCTATAATGAATCACTTGAGCTTTAATGCCATTAATTTACTCTCCCTAAGTTCATCAAGACTGTAATTAGAAGGTGGAAATGCCATTATTTTGACAGTTTACTCTTTAGGTAAACACCAGTTAGTCTGCACGGCAGGTAGTTAATTTAAGCATTATACAGAAGCATATACATATTTAATCATATACAACAAATTGTAACATTTCAGCTTCTTCAAAACATTAACATGATCTAGAATCTTTCTTCAAAACATTAACATTATCTAGAATCTTTCTTCAAAACATTAACATGATCTAGAATCTTTCTTTAGAACATTAACATTGTCTAGAATCACAGCCTATTTTTGTCACTTATTAATGATTATCTTTTAACAGATAGCATCTAGACTAATATTTGCAGGACTATTTATTTAATGACGAGGGTAGAAGCTTTGTGGTTACACACTATTGAAGGCTTACATACTATCAATCAATAGCTAATGTTACTAATAGAGGCTAGAAAAAAGCACAGTAATTTAAACTATGCATGATGTATTGACCCAAATCTAAGGGACACTTTTGTAGATTTTTGTACATAATTCAGGGTCTTTGTATCTGCTTTTTAGAAATGTTGAAAGCAAATCTGTCATTACAATCAATTAAAATGAAACAACCTTTACATCAAGTTCATAGGCATTAAAACTCACAAACGGTAGCAAAGGCCATCCCTCCTTCCCAAAGGAAACAAAACAAAAAAACCCACCAAATTCACAGTATAATTATTGCATTAATATAGTAGTAACTACCGGGTGGCGAATAAATGATGGTTTGCTGTTTTTTACGTTATTATTTGTGTAACACCCTCGGTGAAGTCTCCAGGCTCAGATGTTGACCAAAGTGCTTGGAAGCAGCGTGTTATCTCCGAGACTGCTGCAGTGTAGTGGGGTGAGAGTGGAGGTCAGCGCTAGCACATGATCCTGCTTCACTGGACTAGGGAGCCTCACAGAGCTTCATCCAAGATCTCAGGAGCTAGTTTCTCTACGGCCACTTCAATCTTTCAACCTGCGCTTGAGATAAATGTCGATACTGTATGTCTTCATTGGGCATTTTATTTGTTTGGCATAAGCACAGAAGAAGCATTTAGTTGTTCTACATATTACTTTTTATAATATTGCTTAATATTTCTCAGAATCTAGTATGTGAGCACAGTGTCGAGATCTTCCTGAATGGTGCCGTTCTTTTCACAGAGTTGCTTTGTTTGTTTGGGTATATGTTGTTATTTCTTTATTCTTCCTTATACGAGTTCAGTAGGAAATTAAAAAATCACTTTTAGTAAGAATGCATTTGTTATGTTGAGTTCGGAACAATTTTATAATAGAACATTATGATGTTTTTCATTTCCCGCAAATGTGTACAGATATGCTTAATACGGATTGTGTAAATATACACAATTATAATTTAACATAAATTTGTAACAGCTTATGTCAAGATTATAAAGTGATGGGAGTTATTATTCCAATTAATTTTACATTCTGCATTTCAACTTCCTTCTAAAGCCAATGTAATGTGGCATTGACTTATTGACCATGTAAAATATGTGGACTTTTTTACACACAGACAGTAAATGTCACTGTTTATTGTGTGTGTACACACTGAGGAGGTATGAATGCATTACTTCAGATTTAAATCAAGTGTTGATTAAATGAGAACACGTATTTATTACAACATTAGTGTGATGTTGCATATCCATCTTCAATATTGATTATTATTATTATTATTTTAATTTCAAGGAGGTCTAAATAATGCAAAAGTGATTGTTGTATTATTTAGCCGGGTAAGGAGCGCACTGTTTGATCAGTATGCAGCCTGCACATCACTTGGATATGAAGTGTGTTTTAAATGCTTGACTCGAACTGCAAAGTGATCGTTTCTTAGCTGGTCTCGGTCAAGCAGTCGTGGGTCCTGCTGAGTGTGAATGTCAGCTGTATGCACTGTGAACATTCAAGGGCATTCCTAACCTTTTCAAAAGCGATTTCCCCCAACTAGCTTGCACATGGTGTTT